>NC_031497.1:20035179-20162006 GCF_000237925.1 Schistosoma mansoni
TATGGACGACCTTTGAGCAACACTAGAATGCCCGCCAACTAACCAGGACTAAGTAATGATTATAAACCAGTGTGAGGAGTTAGATTTATGATTTACAGTTGATGGTTCAAATGGTTGAAGACGGAATAAAAAGAAGCTTTTGCTTAACATGATTCCGTGTCTAGTAGCAGTGGATCATCAATACTTCCAGGCAGGAACCTAGGTATATTAACGATAAAAGAGAAAAAAAGAAATTAGTAAGTCATAATTAAGATGTAATCCTTAGTCCTTAATAATAAGTCAAGTTTCCTCTTAAAGGAATCCTAGGAAGTCGCTTGGACTAGCTCAGTCGGCAGCGAATTCCAGCGTTTGACAACTCTTAAAGATTGTAGTTGTAAATAAATTTCCAAAATCGATAGCTCTGAAAGTGTTCGGCATTGGATGCTGACCACATTAGTCTTAATGGACTAACCTAGTTGAAGGCGCGCGGTCATGCATCCACACCAGTTCACGGTTTGGAATGGCATGCTCAACGTCTCCTGAGATCACTAACCATTTAGATCAGTCACTCCTTGATATATTGATAATCCAACAAATATATCTTTCAACTTCCTCGCTTCTGACTTTTGATTTCCCTGGATGGGCGCGACTCAATTGTAGATGTTACTGGTAAAGTGTTGTCAAACTACAATATCTATGGTATCTTCAAGGAGTAGAAATTGTGTCTTAAGTCCGTTCTGTTAAGTTGAGTCTCTAGTTTTAGGGTGTAACCCCTTAGGTTTATATTGTGACAAAGATTAAGGGGATGTCCAGAAGTGTTATGGAGAGAGGGAGAAAATACTGTTTCCGTACTCCGAATGGGGACGAATAAAACTGTTAAACATTATGTGGAAAGTTCAGGAGTCAAATTGGCCGAAAATGCGCTTCAATGTTGCCAGTGCAAGGTTTGCTCGAAAGAGATTTTGTCACAGTTAGCGTAAGACTGCAAGTCGTAGGGTACCAACACTCCTAAATCTTTTACGACTTGGGATACTGGGAGTCGGAGTGTCGTCCCGTAAACGAGTTGAGATGCAGTGTATCCAATGTCAGCTTTCACTTCATTGCGGATACCTAGCAAGACGAGTGGAAGAGCGTCTGTCCACTGTGAAACGTTTGTAACTGATAATGAGGCTTTTAATTGTCGATGAAAACGTTCTACCAACCGGTTTGCTCGTGGGTGGTAGGCGGTCTTTCGGAAGCGAGTGATTCCTAATAGTGAGGTCAGACAACGGAAAATTCCAGATTCGAACTGGCAACCGCGGTCTGTAGTGATTGTGGAAGGGCAGCCGAAATTTGCTACCCACCGTTCAACGGAAGCGCGAGCCATAGTTTCAGCAGTAATGTCCTTAATAGGTACTGCTCCTGGCCATCGAGTGAAACGGTCTACGCATGTTAGGAGATATGAGTATCCGTTTGAATCGGGTAAGGGTCCTACCAAATCTATATGGACGTGGTCGAAACGAGCGTCAGGGGTTTTGAAAGAGCCTAAGGGACATTTGTTGTGTCTTATGACCTTAGATTTCTGACAGCTTACACAGGAGCGTGCCCACTCCCTCACGTCTTTATTCATGCCAGGCCAGCAAAAGCGTTCGGCTATAAGTTTGACTGTTGCACGAGCACTTGGATGAGAAAGATTGTGCAACGTATTGAAGACGTTGCGTCGATAATGTTTTGGTACTATTGGACGATCCCCACCTGTAGGTGTGTCACATAGTAAGGTTTCCTTACCTGTTCCCATCTGCTTAATACTTAGTTTAAGAGTTGTCGAGGATAACTCATGCTGAAGACCAATGTCTTCTTTTTGAAGCTAAGAGAGTTTAAGAAGGTCGATTCCTTGGAAACTGTTCAAGGAACTTATTCGAGACAAGGCGTCTGAGACTACATTGTTTGCTCCAGAAATGTGTTGTATGTCTGAAGTAAACTGCGAAATGTAGTCGAGTTGTCGAGACTCTCGCGGTGAGTACTTGTCTGAAGATGAACTTAAGGAGAAGGTAAGAGGTTTGTGATCGGTAAAAAGCGTGAATTCTCTTCCTTCGATGGAATGTTGGAAATGGCGTACAGCACAATACATAGCTAGGAGTTCCCTACCGAACGTGCTGTACCTAGATTCCGTGTCTAGCAACCGTCTCGAGAAAAATCCTAAAGGTTGCCACGAGTTGTTAACCCATTGTTGTAAGAATCCTCCGATTGCTGAGTCGGATGCGTCTACGGCGATACTAATGGGCGCTTGAGTGTCCTGATGAGCAAGCAGGGTTGCCTGAGCGATGTGTTCCTTAACTGTGGAGAATGCTTTACGGGCTGTGTCGTCTAGACTAATTGATTTCCACGAAGCTGGTCGGTTAACGGTTTCATAAGGGATGCGCATTTGGGTATGAACCGTCTGTAGAAACTTACAAGTCCGTTAAAAGTTCGTAACTGCTTGATCGTGGTCGGTTCTGGGTAATCCAGAATGGCCGCCGCTTTGCTTCTAAGGGGTCGGATGCCTTGGGCATCAATAGTGTGTCCTAAGAAGTCTAAGGAGTTAGTTCCGATTTGGCATTTCTGAATGTTTACAGTAATGCCATGCCTTTGGAGTCGATCGAAAACAATGTCCAGATGCTTGAGATGTGATTCTCTGTCCGGACTTGCTATTAGACAGTCATCAACATACGCATGTACGAAGTTGAGACCTCGGAAGACGTCGTCTATAAACCTTTGGAAGGTTTGAGCCGCGTTTCTTAAGCCAAAAGGCATTCGCAAGAATTCGTAAAGACCGAAAGGAGTGATGATGGCGGTCTTAGGAATGTCGTCAGGTGCCATCGGTATTTGGTTATAAGCCTTAACTAAGTCGATTTTTGAAAAGACAGTTGTACCTTTCAAGGTAGCTGTCAAATCGTGAATATGAGGCAGCGGGTAACGATCGGGAATGGTTTTAGCATTCAGACGCCGATAATCACCAGTTGGCCGCCAATCGTTGCTGTCCTTTTTAGGGACCATATGCAATGGGGATGACCATGGACTATTTGATGGCTGAATTATCCCTAAGTCTATCATATGCTCGAATTCGTTTTTGGCTAACCTAAGCTTTTCGGGAGCGAGTCGACGGGCTTTCGAGAATACAGGTGGTCCTGTAGTCGAGATGTGATGTGTAACATTGCTGGTTACACAAGGCAATTTCGATTGCGATTGGTATATCCCGGGGTATTGGTCGAGTACTGATTGGTACAAGGGGTCTATAGTGTGCTTAATCGTGACTGGGTATAACCTGCAACCAGAACAAGGAGTTACGCAAACAGATAATTTAGTTTTTCCGTCTATTAACCTTCGTAAGCGTGTGTCGATGAGTAGATCGTGGTATTGTAGCAGGTCTATAACAATGATTGGCGTAGAAACATCTGCAACCACGAAAATCCAGTGTATGGGTTTGCGTAAACCCACGTTAAGGTAGACGTACCTTTTGCCGTATGTAGCGATCGGTTTTCCGTTTGCCGCCTGTAAACTTAAAACAGACTCTTGAAGTCTGTCGTCGGGATTTGCTGGAAGAACGCTAACTTCTGCGCCGGCGTGGACGAGGTAGAGAACTTTCGTAGTCACATCCGCGACGTACAAGGGGCGGCTGTGTTCGCCGGCCACGGTTGCCGTTAACGCGTGCCGGCTGGGAAGTTTCCCGAGTTCTTTTTCGTGTCAGTGGATTTGGAGTTCGGATAATTGCAGGGTTTCCTGCAATTTCTGGGAGACGGACCATATTGGTTGTGATACCAGCACCAATCGGGGTTGTCTGTCTCTCGTGGTCGAGAGACAGATCGCCTACGTGATGCGCTTCTTCGCCCGGTTTTTGACCGACTACGGTCATTACGAACTCTAAGATATCGTGTAAGCGTGTGACATAGTTCGGTTATGTCAGACGGGGTCGTTTGAGGTTTTTCCTTGACGGAAAAAACCTCGGCCTTAGATGATTTAGTGATTTCTAAGATTCGGTCGGCAGATGCAGCCAGCTCATTTATGGCTTTGTTTTGAAATGAGACGAGCACTGCCTGCACCTGATGAGGAGGTTTCGACAAGAAAAGTTGTCTGAATAGGCCATCATTGAAAGTTCGTTGGCCGATAACCTCTCTCATTCTTAGCAACATGTCTTTCGCAGAACCATGTTGCAAGTCGATGTTATGGAAGAGTTGGTCTAACCGTTGTCGGTCGGTTAGGTCTCCACGTTTTAGAATCGAACATTTGAGAGTTTCGTAATGTTCGGGAACATCACTAGTAAACATACCAGGTGTTACGTACCTGTTAAACTCGCGCGGTAACGCCTTACCTACCGCGAGGAATCGTGTGTGCGAGTCCGTGATTCCGTGCATGCAAAAATCAGCTTCTGCGTAGCAGAACCAGGACTCGATATTGTCGGGCCAAAATGGCGTTAACTGAATCGAAATAGGGGGAATAGACTTAAACTTAAGAACCTTAGGTGAGTGTTCCGTCATAGTAATATAGAGAACGAAAAATGTCTAATTAAAATATATCTCGGAAAAAAAATTCGCGAAAAAACAGTATATCACAATATATAAAATTCAAATAAAGAATAGCAATAATAATTTTCCAAAATGGAACAGACTCACAGTATATTGGCTTGGTGTACCAGATCACGTCGGGCTCACCAATGAGGATACCACGGATATTCTAGTTTCACAACTAGCAACCAGTAGTATCTTCTATAATCGATCGTTCCCAGTCGAATAGAAACCAGAAGTCAGACGAGGAGAGACAGGAAAGATATATTTGATTCGTTACCAATATATCGAGAGACTTCGTTCTTAACTGGTTATTGTAACGTAGGAGCTGTGTCCCACGCCGAGTCGAAACGTGATCTGGTACGGATGCATGACCGAAAGCCTTCAGTTAAACAAGTCCACTTAAACAACGTGGTCAGCATCCAATGTCGAACACTTAATGAGCTATTGTTTTTGGGGAATTATTTACAGCTACAACAGTGCCAGAGCGAGTTATTGATAAATATCTACAACTAGAGAAAGTAAGATTAAAGCAAAGAGCACGGAACAACAAAACAATGATTGCCAAAATATGCCGGTCAGGTTACCACTGTTCATGTTAGATATAATTCAAACGTGTTAGATTTGCTAGTGATAGTGGTAATGTAAAGTGACAGCAACAAAAGAAAATAAAGACCCCTGCTTGTAGGCGTCCAGCCAAACGTAGGAAAACTACGCAATCTAAAATTGCTACTGACAGTTTCAATGAGACGAGCTACTCCGTTCATCCGGAAGCAGACAAGCTTTTACCAGTTGTCTCCATTCCAGACGTGTTGAAGACTCTGTTGGTAAATAATGATGATAATCACAACTGCAACCATACGAATGATATAAAAAGGCTGCAAGTTGACATGAACATTCTCAATCCCCTCAAGTTTCTCATCAACCCTAACCTCACAGAGACTCCAGATCAAATGAATGACATCAATAACTTCTTAGATCGTGTTGCATCAGAGGTATTTGAAAGAATAAGGCGATCTAGCAATGCAATTGTGTTTAATATACCGGACTCATATGCCCTTAAAAATATCAAAACTAGTCTGCTTAGAGCTAGCAATATGACACACGTACCATGTGTATGCTCAAGATTAAAAAGAAGTCACCCTGATATGCACCCACCGATCTTGTTCAAATTCAACTCATCTGTAGACGCTAGTGAGTTTTTAAATTCCTCCAATTCATTGAAACAGAAACAGATTTTCAAAGATATTAAGATTCTACCAGATAGAACACCATGCCAACGAAAAGCAGGCCGAGACAACCACAGACTACCAGCATCAAACACCCAAGCGTATCATAATCCTAAAGGTTATAAAATTAAGTCCAATCTTAAGCGGACATCTAACTTTACGAATATGCAACCACCGGAAAACTCTCCTGAATCTCCTAATGTTCAAAGCCCAAAAGAAAGTAGTCCCAATGTAGGTGATGCCCATCCTTTTAAAAATGTTGACTTAGATTCAACCCTAAGTAGTTGTACTGATTTCGAATGTGATAACACAGTCCAAGTCGCTGTTAGTGCAACAACCAGTTACAGTGACTGTGCAATGGATAACGGGAAAACTGGTCAAAAAATTATCTGCCTGACCACACGCTTAACGTCGATATACTCGAACCTTGCAAACCATCTCAAGCATCTTTAACAACACACGACCCTCCTCAAATTACGAAGGAGCCAAAATCAACCACAAACCTTGGAAATAAGAGTTTAGAACATGTTCCCTATACGTCAGGTATAAATAGCAATCTAAATTGTAAACGGCCACTTGGTCGCACACATAGACCTGATAGTCTTCTTGGTCCGGCTCCCAATGTTAATACTATTCCTTTACCAAATGTTATATCCAATAATAGTGAGAAGACTTTTTTGTACTTCCCCCGGCTTTTCTGCCGGCAACAATACACATACTTCAAATGATGACAAATTTGTTGAATCTATTTCCGATCGCAACACAACTCTCACCTTAGCCAATCCTACGAGTATTCATGTAAATACCGATTGTGATTTATACTCCAACCTGATTCACCATGGTAAATCTCAATTTCTTATTCTTTCGTTCAATTCCCGCTCCCTGCCCAATAAAATTACTCACCTCAAAACCCTTTTATTGCTTGTAAATCCAACTATTGTACTTATTACGGAAACGTGGTGCAATTCATCTGTATCCGATCACTCCCTGCATATAGATAACTATGTTTTCTTTAGAACCGATAGATGTAATGGATTAGGGGGCGGTACACTTATCTATGTCCGTTCGGATATTCAGGCCTGCAAATTTGAGGATAAATCCCTTAATGCTATAGATGACTCCACCTGGGTGACTGTAAACTGTGGATATCGGAATTATCTACTGGTGGGATGCATATACAGACCACCACATGCAGACTCTAGGTTTGACGGATTACTGACAAACATCTTTTCCATTGCTTCACACCAACCGCATACTTTTAAAATCATCGGAGGTGATTTTAATCTGCCAAACATCACATGGGATTCGACTCCGGTTTCAGGCCGACATGACAAGTTAGTTGAAACGCTAGAACTTTATGGATGGGTACAACAGATCCGACAACCGACTAGAAGGAATAATATACTTGATTTACTATTTACAATCAACATAGATTCTATCTCAGTGCATATTGGTCAGGAGTTTTTTAAGAGTGATCACAGAGTAATATTGTGTATCATTCATTCTTTCGACGCCATACAATTGAATTCTAAAGCTGGAATGATGTACAAGAGTAGACATTTTGATCAACAAACCTGGAAACGGACTGAAAGTCTTATTCGTTGTTTGCCATGGGAAACTTATTTTACTACAAATAATATTGACATTGCGATCTCTGATCTATACCACAACTTGATACACTGCCTCGACTGCACTGCTTCAATTATTAGCCATGTGGCTTATAACGCCAATAGGGGCCAGAATAATTTTAAAACTTTTAAGAGAAAACTGAGGAAATTAAAACACCGTTACCACAAGCATAATGACTTGTATACACTACAGAGTATACTTAAGTTAATTGACAAGAGTGCTTCATCTAAACGCAAGTATTTTATAAATATAGAAAATAAAGCCCTAGGTAATAAGAACCCAGAATTATCAATACTTCGGCTTTTTAAATCGCGTGTGAAGTCAAATTCTCTTGGCGTGACCAAATTCTTCATAGTTAACGGAAGAATTATTGATGACCCCGATATTATTTGCGAAGAATTCAGTCAGTATTTCTCGCAGTGCTATAACACTAGAACTGAAAGCTGTATCAATACATTTCCAATGCTGACGTGCAGACACCTGTCGAAAATTGATTTTGTACCCTCCAACATCAAGCAGGCCATAACTGCCTTGAAAAAGTCCTATGACGATGGACCTGACGGGATTCCCTCATCATTTGTGAAATATGGTAGTAGAGAATTCCTATTATTTTGTTTAAAACTTTTCAACCTATCTATGGAATATGGGGCTTATCCATCTGTATGGAAAACATCTCTTATCACTCCCAGATTCAAAACCGGGTCACGCAGTGATATTTCTAACTACAGACCAATTAATTTGACATCCGTGCTGTCAAGAACTATGGAGAAAATAGTCCACAAACAGCTATTATCATTTTTGTTTTCGGCTAATCTGATCAGCCCATCGCAACACGGGTTTATGACCAAACGCTCCTGCTTCACATCGCATCTGGAATTTTTTGATCAAATTACCCAGAGAAGAGATGTTGGTCAGTCTGTGATAATTTTGTACCTCGACTTTAGTAAGGCCTTCGACAGCGTCCCACACAAGCTTCTTCTTCTAAAACTCTCTTCATATGGAATACAGAATCCCCTTTTATCTTGGCTCAAGTCATTTTTAGAAGAACGTAGCCAAATTGTCCGCTTTGGATCTTTCTACTCCAAACCTGTGAATGTAACCAGTGGGGTTATACAAGGAAGTGTAATTGGTCCATTACTATTTCTCCTTTTTATCAATGACGTTTGTTCCCTCTTTCAATATGGTAAACCTTTTCTTTTTGCCGATGATCTAAAAGTGGTTTATTCATTCTCATCTCCCACAAAAGAAAGCTATATTTCAACGGTAATCCAAGAAGAAATAAACAAGTTGTACGAATGGACTATTTCGTGGAATTTGCCACTTAATGTTGACAAAAGTGGATTTATTAACATTGGCCGTTGCCTTAACTTAAATCTGTCTATACACAAACATACACTGAAACCTCTCAACACTGTTCATGACTTGGGTTTAAGATACAGCGACAGTTTGAACTTTTCGGAACACATTGCATCTCAAGTATCCAAAGCTAGAAAGCTCATCGGATTCATAATGATTAATTTCAATAATACCGAATCGAGATTATTATTATACAGAAAATGTATCTTACCAATTCTTGAATATGGTATCTTAGTTTACAGTAACGGCAGGCATAATGACCTGATTAAAATTGAAGGTGTTCAAAGAAGGTTCACCAAAGCTGTTTTGGGGTATTCTGACAACAAAGACTATCACCAAAGATGTCAACAACTCAAACTAGAACCTCTCTGGATCACGTGTATCAAACTAAACCTTATCTTTCTCTACCGGCTTCTTAACGGTATTTCTTACTCTTCGCTATCTACCCCATCATACTCTATGATACCGTCCCACAATCTACGCAATAAGGAAAATATTCTAGCGATTCCAAAAACCCACACAAATTTACGCCAGAATTTTTTCGTTATTCGCTACTCAACCATCTGGAATAGACTACCAATGAACCTCCGATGCAGTGAAACTATAATCCGGTTCCGAAGTCTTCTTGATGACTTTCTTTCCGAAAGTGGATTGTGTCACCTCTTGAATATTAACGTGCTTAACAACGATTTATACAAAAATGGTCCGTCATCTATCTAACTGACTGAAAAGCAAAGTGAAACCTTTGAAACTTTTCACGTCTATTTCACTTTATTTTATATTTATCTGAATATACAAAGTCTGCTTATGTTCGTATTTATAATTATTACTGTTATTAATATCATTATTGGTCTTTCGACACATTAGATATTCATTTCATCTCTTCTTGTCCTTCTAAACATATTTTATCCAAAGTCTACAATTAAAAACAAAAAACCCCTATGTTCCACTTAAACAAACAATTTTTTTTTCAAAATATTCACCACATATAACATATAAAAATTTATATTTAATTATTCTTTGCAATTAATTATGACTATGATGGCATCATTCTAAATTATTATTATTGCACTAATGTTTATACTACAACCCGGCTTCACTCTGTATACTGTTACATAATTCTACACGTATTTATCCGAGTGCAGTAAAGGTTTATTATTATTGTTACTATTGTTATTATTATTTTAAAATTATTCGTTCATCTCAAAAGTCTATATCCATTACACTATTATGATCATGGTTGAACCCTTTCACTATGTGTTCATTTCTTTACTCTCTCCTTTTTTTTTCCTTCTAAATAAATATTATTCTTAAGATTACGAAGCTTTGGATTAAGGCAATAACTTGTGTTACGCTGAATTCAACTTATCAGTCTCTTTTTATCTTCACTATGTATATACACCTCATACACATTGATTATCTTTTGCACTTAATTGAAACTTTCAGAGCATCACCCAAAACTATGACTGTGCTCGCACAAACACTTATTCTAACGTCATATCTTACCGCAATAATAAGTTATTTACTTATTAATTTATTCTGTTTTATTTTATTTTTATTACTCGTTTTTGCTATACATAGTTGTTTATTCTTGTTCTGAGTTAAGATATTTACGTCTTCCGCGTTTCCTTTATTTCTATTTCCTTAGTTTCTTCCTTTCCTCCTTCAAAATCAATTCAAAATTCTTGCTAATTACACAGAACCTCATTTATTATTACTATTCTATTATTAATATTTTATTTTCCTTTTCCTTCCTTTCTCAAACATGGCATATGTATTGTTAACATTATTGAAAATCGTGTATTATTGCATTTTTGAAGAAACCCGAAATGGTTTCTTCACAGCACTTATGTACCCATAAGATGTTTGTGAATAATAATAATAAGTAAGTAGTTAAACATTTAAAGTTCCTATAATCTCACTAGTGGAGTAAGATACAATCACAGGCGCTAGAGCGTTTAATGCATTTTCAGAGGAGCAATATGCATTAATGGAGCGAACAAATAATGGGGGAGAGTTAAACGTACGGATATTTTGTGGTAGATTATTCCAGAGTCTAGAAAACTTACAGGTAAAGTAATTCATATAGGGAGAAGATCTGGAATATGTTTGCTTCTCTAAAGACAAGGAGTTACGAATGTCGTAATGTGAGGCTTCAGCATATTGAATCGCCTGGCTGGATGTGAAGGAGAGTTTGTTAAGTATTTTGAAAAAGAAGATAAGGTTAAGTTTGAGTCTCCTCTTCCATAAAGGGTCGAGCCCGAGTTTATTACACTTAGAATTATATGTCAAGACACAATCAGTTCCAAGTGTACGAAGTGTAAATCGTCTCTGTACTGATTCCAGTCTTAATTTATCCTTTATGCGCGCGTTACTAAGAATAAACGCTCAGTATTCGAGGAGTGGTTGAACACAAACTTTGTACATTATTATACGAGATTCGTTGTTATGAAGGTTCCGAGTTATGCAACCTATAAGGCGTTGAGACTTGGAAGTTTGTATCATTATATGTTCGCTAAACGACAAGTCGTCGGAGTACCTAAGTCCTAGATCTACTACTGTGTGTAACCTAGATAACACTTCACCATTTATGGCGAGATCGAAGTTGAGTGATGTATCACCGAAGCATAACCATCCACATTTAGCTGTATTGAGCTCCAGTTGCCATTTCGAGCACCACTGTGCTACCTTGTTAAGCTCCGTGCTGATACAATTTTGAATATTGCTCAGCTCATGTGGAGAAAATGAGTACACCACCTTAAGATCGTCTGCAAACAAAAGGGACTTACCCACACTAAAACACTCACAAATATCATTAATGAAAACTAAAAAGAGCAAAGGACCTAAGACACTACCCTGAATTACCCCACTTCTAACAGGGACGGCATTCGACGATGAAGAGTTGATTTCAACTATTTGATGTCGATCGCTGAGGAAGGAATCAAACCAGGCTAGTAACGGGTTTTCGACCCCATAAGATGCGAGTTTACCTATGAGAAGTTGGTGGTTGACCATGTCGAAGGCCTTAGAAATGTCCAGGTATAGCACTAATACTAGATATCCTTGGCTACGAAGCGAATAGACTAAATTAAAGAAGTCAAAATGACATGTCATACAGGATCTATTTTTAAGAAATCCATGTTGCGAATCATCAATAAATTGTTCAGTCAATAAATAGTTGGATAGTTCGTCACTAATAATTTTTTCCATAATCCTAGAGATAACTGGAGTAATATTTATTGGCCGATAGTTGTTCATGTCAGTCTTATCTCCGGATTTGTAACGTGGTATGATGTACGCGGTTTTCCAATGGTCAGGATAAGAGCCGGATTCCATAGAGAGAGTAAACAGCTTAAGGAGAAGAAGTTGGATATCTGGACCACCATATTTGTAGAGAAATGATGAAATCCCGTCTGCACCGTGACCTTTCGAAACCTTGAGCTTATTTATAACCTTACTAATTTTCAGACATGTGAAGGAGATTGATTTAATTGAGTGACCAGTCATGCATATAACTCTAGAAACAGAGCCATTTAAGGATTCTTTGCCATTTGCAAAATTACAACTGAAAAGGTCTGCTAATTTTTTTGGGTCATATATAAAACTATTATTATGCAGGATGCATGGTATATCAACATTTTGAGTTGATTTAGCACGTTTATTGTAAAGGTGGATTAGGTTTTGCACTTTTGAGCTAGTACGTAGTGCTAATAGCTCTTCATTGATGGCTTTTAACCTATGTTTCTCTCTAATTTGGTTAAAAATTATTGTTATTTGTGTGACTGCCGTGAAGTCGTTAGATTTAAAATAACGTTTCTTTAGGCGTCTTAGTTTATTACAATGTTTAGATGGTATATATAATTCGCAATGTTTACTAATCCTGTAAGTCTTAATTGGTGCACAGGAATTTAGACAAGAGTTAACAATCAAATAGAATATGTTGATGGCATCTGTCAGACTATTACATGAGAAGAATTCATCCCAGTCTGATAGTTTGGTCAGTGAGCGCAAGAGGTCTCAGTCTGCATGCTTATAGTCTCTATAATTGCAGGTTCTTTGAATTGGTCGGTTATAAGAGGGATAGATAGGGAGAGCACAGGCTACTATCTTATGATCACTGCTTTCAAACTCGTTGTATACTTGTACAGATAGGGAGATGAGATCTCTACTAAATATTAGATCAAGCGTATTATCACCCTTTGTTGGGGTACGAACCCACTGTGACCAGCAGTACAGGTTAAGGGTTGATAAAATTTCATCATTGCTTGACTGACAACTACCGGTACTCCAGTTAATCCCAGGATAATTGAAATCGACAGTGATAATCTTAACACTGAGGTTTAGAGTAGATGCATGCATAAATGCATTGATAATACGATCATTCAAATTATCCGAACTATCAGGAGCTCTGTATATACATCCTAGGAGTAAACTACGATATACCTATAGTCTGCAACATGTCGCAGATGGACGACTTCACACTTTGAAGTGTTGAAGGTAAGTTTATTTTCATCTGCCCAACTTTGAAGTCGAGTCTGATCCTCCTGAAGTGCCAGTAATAATAATATATTTCTGCGAGGGCAGGTACACTCGATTTTTACAGGCATGATCTACAAGTCACAACATATACTGGTTCACAATATGCATACCAAACAGGGTTGTTTAGTAAATATAATCTACAAAAGTTAATAGCAGTTCATTCCTTCAGATATACTGTGCATTCTTCAAAATATTTTCCAAAGGGGCGTCGCGTCCACGTTACACACCAGATCCAATCTCGGTAAAAATTGTATTAGGATCTTGGTCGTGCTAAGTATTTGTAATGCAACGTTTTAGTTTATAGTTGTTATAAAGTAGACTTGTGGAGCGCCTGGTGCGAACTATGAGGAAGACTGCTTATTAGAACAGAGAGTGCATAATGAGAGTAGAGTGTTAAGTAAAATAACAACCATATCCTTTGTAGTCTGTTTTTTAGTCATCCGATGCCTGTCACACAGTTTTCATGTAGAAGTCCGAGTTAGCGTGTTATAGGTTGTCTCAGTAGAATAGCTAACCCAGAATAAAATTAGAAACATGAGTCTGAATAGCGAGCGTAAGAGAACAACCGCAATATCACAGGTTGATTGGCTTGTTCTCATCAACAAAGAGCCTGATACAGACAAAATGTTCTGCTCCACAAACACGGGTGGATTGAAGTCATCGCCCTCACCATCAATGCTTGCTGGTCGGTAGCTCCACTCTCCCTCCTTTTGTGATGTTAGGCTCATTTAAGCTTAATTTTTGGATATATTTCTTACCTCACGCAATCCTCGGCGTATCACATCCTGTTGGAAAACACTATTTCTATTAGTGCCATTTTAAAAGCTTATCAGACAGTTACAAATTTCGGACTGTGAGTAAGGCTTCGATGCAATTCTTTAATTGACTATAGAGTGAAGTATAGGTTGCCAATCAGAGTATAAGAATTAAGAAGGGTATAATGTAGAATAGTTGCTTACCAAAGTACACAGAAAAGTGTAGATGTATATTAGTTACAGGTAAGGTAAGTTAACGAGTGGTGAAATAATATTAATGGCAAGGCAATATAGTGAACAGAAGAGTAAAAAGCTGATAAAGAATAGATAAGAAGGAACTCACACTAAATTCGTACTGATGTTCTTTTGTTCTATCCTAACCGGTTGATGGGTAACAGGTTCTACAGATGTACGACCACTGGTAGTAGGCAGTCCATTGTGCGTTTCTTTTGACTTTTTAGGGTATCTGTAAGCATCGAGTATTGATAGGTCCAGTGAGTTGCCTGTGTACTTCAATTTTTAAAAAAAAACAGGGAGAGTTGCGTATCTCTCTTCAAAGTTATACATCATCAGCAAAAAGCAGTGCTAGATGAAACGTGTTGAGCAAGATCGTTAATGTAAATCGAAAAGAGAAGAGGTCCTAGTAGTAAGCCCTGGGGGACCCCACTAGGACATTCTATAGCCTGAGAGAAAGTAAAGTTAACCCTTACCTTAAAATGTCGATTTTTTAGGTATGAAGTGAGCTAGTCAATTAGAGGTGGTTTGATGCCCAATCGTCTAAGCTTATTGATAAGACACGTATGGTTGACCCTATTAAAAGCTTTTGAGAAATCAAGGTAAATGATGTCAACCTTCTCCTTGCGATCAAGGATGCTTGTCCATCTGTCCACCGCAGTCAGTAGGTTCGTTATACAAGACTGACCCTTCCTGAAACAATGCTGTTGGGATAAGAAGTGTAAACACAGTAAATGATCGTGTATACTGTCGTATATTAGAGACTCCATAATTTTAAAAAGTTATGGAAAGAAGGGCCACTGGTCGGTAGCTTGAGGGTTCACTGCGTCGACCTCCTTTGAAGATTGGTGTGATGTGAGCCAGTTTCCGAATTTCCGGAAGTTTGCCTAGACTTAGTGAGTGTGAGAACATCACGCTAAGCGGTATTGTCAGGATTGAAGCATCTTCTCTCAGTATAGCAGAATGAACTATATCCGGACCAGGAGAAGTGTCTTTTCTTAGGTGCTTCAGTGTATGGAATACCAGGTCAGCACTCAGGTTCACTTCGTAAAGCCCTGTGCAGTATTGTTCAGCCGAAAGGTTAGCGGCATCCCCGTTATTACTAGTCGGACCATTAATGCCTAGCAGTTGGCTTGTCGAAGAGAAACTGCATAACGGAATAAGCTTTTCGGATTGGAGACAAATTTATCGATAAGCTTTGTCTGGTACTGAAGCCTGTCTTCTCTTGTTACCTTTGTGCATATGTTCCTAACATGTTTGTATTTCCTGTGCGCGCTGTTGTTATCAAATCGTTTGTATTCTGCCCAACAGTGTCTTTTGAGGCTTAGCAAACGAAGAGTGTGGTTCTTGAAGATTGTAGGTTGCTTGTAGTTTTTGGGAACCGTTTGAGGAACTGAGTGCTTTGTAGCACATAAGAGCGTGTGCGGTAAAATATCCCAATGAGCATCCACGTCAAGTTGAGGGTGAACATCCCAATCCCACTGTTGTAGATAGTCCTGTGTAGGTGACACATTCATATGTTCATCATATGTTCAGTCAGTTGTTTTTGAGTTCAAGGGAATGCTGATGAAATTTCCATTCCCGAATATCAGAGTTTGCTTGAGCTGGGTCCGTATTTTCCGGTACACCCTGAACAATCATACTTTTTCCGCCGAAAAACGCCTCGCGAGATTCTTAAGGGATGTTCTGGATGAGGTTTCGCTCAAAATACGGTATGTTAGGCAGTATTCTTACGTTCACGTCGGATGTCGGTTAGTGACTAGCCAGCAGGACGTCCTCTACGTCAGAAGCATTCTTGAGTACTACACGAAGTAGCCTCGGATGCTTAGAGTCCTTCCCTCGACTGAGCCATGTGACCATCAAAGGCTTTATTTCAGGAAGTTCAAGCTTCTTGTTTTATTCTTCTAACAGTATCCCGTCATTTTTGTCTTGAGAACTGAGGGGAAGGTTTGGGTTATCTTTAAGGTTCATGATTATGAGAGTCATCACGAAGTGTTATTGATTTCCCAGGTTTTCTCATGCGTCCAGGTTCAGTAACTTGTTTTTTGAAGGTCAAAGCGCGTTTCCGATCCCTAGGCTCTTTGATAACCGGACGGACATTTTTGAGGTTGGGCTGTGCGGCGAAGTCACTAGTAGACTTCCGTACAATACTCGGGATGTTCAGGTTAGACGGTAAGGTCTGGTCTTTTTTGAACTCTGTTAACATGGGTCCAACCCCCTACAAGGTTTTGGGGAACTACCGCTGCATTCACGGACCCTGTTCTGGGAGACCCAAGTTTGCTGAGAGTTCGTTACCGCCGACGTTATGATGGTGCTGAGTTTCAGCATGTCATGACTAGTGCTGTCGCATTCTCCTTCGACAGCAGACCTGCCGATATACTTTTTCTTGTTTACACTGTGCGTCCTTGTTTGTCTACCCGCTGCATGACTGTCATTTTCCAAGTTTCCTGACAAATTATTCTGCAGACCTGTCAATTGGACACTGATGTTACTCAGCAAAACTACCACATCCATGTTGCATATGACATATACCCACCAATGATCCAACCTGATGAGTCTGTTGTAAGCAGTCTCTGTGATATCTGTGCAGGCTTTATAAAACCAACCGTTGCAGTTGTCTCACTGCATGCCAGATGTAACGGCTAAACGGCATCCAAGTTGTTCGCATGACTTTTTCATGACTATATTGACATAAACTTTTCTATAAATACAAGCAGAAAGCCTAAGACCGTTGAAAAGAAATACAGTACACTAAAAGCGGGCAAAAACGGACAAAAACGGGTTACGATAAACCGAAACTAGCCTTTATGTGAAAAACTGAAAAAAACCGAATAGTAATCTGAGGCAAAGCCACACTTCCGAACGTATAGAAAAGATTCTTCGGATCAGAAATGGTGCCTTTGCTGAGTAAGAACAATCCAAAAGTTTGAGAAATGCGAATCACGTCAGGACTAAACTTCATGTTCGATGGTGAGGTTTAGGAATTAGATTTAGTGTTTTTATCACGAACTGACATCACTTATAATGCCAAAATAGTATTTAGTGTACGGTAAAAACGTCAGATCCTATCAAAGCCGCTCGCCGGTTCATCCCGACGACCTTGAACGGCCTGGCAAGAGGCGGTCATTCCGTATTTCAAATGCTGAGGGTCTTTTGGGTGTCCGTTGGGTTGCACGAGTATGAGGTTTTCTAATATGCAAGTGGTATTTTGTTGCAGCAAAACCATAAAGTCATCGCTAAGAACATTGATTTGGCTCTCTCTGTCTTGTAGTGCACACGTTGAACCTATTGTTGCTTCGTAACTTCCCGATACTGAGAAGTCTCTGTTTAAGTGATGACTCGCGCATCCTGGAAAAATTTAAGAGCGCAGCTATCCGTGCAATAACAGAACTGCGAGTTTACCGTAAATAGAAAATTTTTGAAGAGCTAGACATTTTTATTCTGTCCTACCGCAGAGTAACAGGTGATCTCATTTTGATGTGCAGAATAATAAGAAATGACTTCGGACCTAATGTATTACTTTTTTTCTCCCAATAGATCCAGACATCTCAAAGGACATAGCAAACGAGTAGAAAAGCGGAGAACGAACAAAATGCCCGTATCATACAGGTTTTCACACTTAGTCATCTATTCTTGGAACCTGTCACCCGAAGCAGTGCTGCCCACCTCTACAATTGACTAATTCAAGAGAAGACTAGATACACTAAAATGCTTACTAGTAAAGGATTAACAAAGGATGAAAACCTTCTGTTCTTGATAAACAAGTCTGATATGGTGTTTTTCGTTCGAAAAGATTTCTCGGACACTCGTAAAGAAAATATGGATCTTTGATAGTAAACAGGCTGCAAGAATTTATTCAGGTCGACCGGTTTACTGTCCTTATAAAAAGATTCAAATGGCGAGAAATATCATTGTCTATCCGCGCACAGGTTGAAATTGTACTTACAACTCAAGGTCACTAGTGATGTGAATATTTTGCTTGAGTTTATTTTCCTCATATAAATAGTTTTTCCAAAGTTGGTGAAATTCTATTTTGAGTTGTAAAATGGTGTTCTTAAAATGCGGAGAACTATGAAAATTCCAACGACCTTAAGAAAAACTTCAAAATCTTACTAATTTTGGAAGATTATGCCTAATCTTCCGTGGTTAGCCGCATACTTAATCCATGGGTTTCATCGAGATTCGGGAAACATCGTCAGTCTTTAGTATGCAGACGAAATAACTCATTAATGAGGCATGCCCAAGGGACTGGTAATACCTTTTTGTTTCAAAACAATTCTGGATTCTCGATAATTAATCGACAGTCTTAGCACATCTTTGTATTTCATGTATCCTATCCATATCTAGGTATAGATATATGATATTTGGTGGAGTCTCCACATTAAAAAATATCTCGAAGATAATTTTCAGTACTCTCATCTATACTACAAGTTTAAAATACTTTGGAAGAAGTAAGTATTCTCCTTTACTATCCCCACCGCCTGTGAGTTTGAGGACTAATTCTTGATTAATACAAGCTATAGGCGTTATGCGAATTCACCCGGATATTTTCATAGCATCGGCTAGACGTAGCGTAAACACTGAGCAACTGACATTCCGATTTTGGTAGATTATTTCGTTAAAACTTTATCTAAAACCCAAGTCGTGTTTCACACACATTTAAAAAATCGTTAAGATAAGTAACAGTGCTCGGTTATTTTTGCGCGGGTTAGAAACATTTGGGTAATTGTCAAGCCGAAGACTCACACTGACTGAATTGTGTCAATTATCGGCTGTTGAAGCTGTATATTGTGACCTCCGTCAGTCACTTCATATCAACGCAGGATGCGGCAGACGGACGTTGTGCCGGGTCGCCGTGCAACAACTGCTCAAATGCATTTCGTTCTGAGCATCATATTATTTAATGCTTCATTTTACTACCTTATGCTTGTTACAAAGTGAGCAACTAGAAATATTTCGCTTTTGCTTTGTTTACATGTGTTCACCCAATGTTTGGGGATTCGGTATCTTTCAACACAATAAAAGCCTCATATTATTTGTACTCATAATCAGTTTCATTATAAATCAGTTTAGTGTTTTTAATTCTCGAAGTATCCTTTCAAAACTAAGCCACGAAATTCGGACTAAAACCTATAGACACATATCAATAATAATGTGAATAAAAGCTGTATATCTACCGGACACTGATTCTGTACTTATATTTTTTTGACTTTTCCAATCAGTTATTCACCATCATCGTCAGACTGCAAATTTAAACTGGTTCTACTCCCACCCCTTAGTTTACAAGACTAGGCAGTACAAATCACATCTTTACTCTCCAAATCAGGTTAAATGGAAGACCACACTACTGTGTGTTTCAACAGTGTACTTGATATACAGTAAGCTGTGTTATATTTTAGCTGGTTAAATATGATATCTAGCACAAGGTTTCAACTCTGACAGTCTTAACACAAGATATCCTACAGTCTTTCAAGAATAGACTGAGTGCGTAAAAAGATTCAATTACAAGGAAAACAAGTCCTTACGATTAGCTGTCTTTGCGATATTGAAATGTTTAAAGAGGAAGCGTAGCAACATAACGCAACACAAGTTCAATAAAATACTCCCAAGTTATCTCAGATTGTAAAATTCAGTGACACTGAATGCAGCATTCTTTTGCTATTAAGATGTATAGTAAGCGAGATTGTTGAGTAAATACGTCATTTGTATTCATTGTATATCCACTCATTACTCCCCTTACTGTTTGTGTTATGCATTTTTTTTCGAAAAACACTATATCTAGACGTTAATATGGTTGACAAAATGAACGATTTTCCAATTGGTGACTGTGAGAGAACAAGTAGATTTGAACGAATGGTCCTGTTGATGAAAGCAAATCCTTTGATACCTATTGGTAAGATAAACTAAAATCATTACTATTCCTTTTCCAGGTGTGATTGTCACTGGAGCTATCGTTATCCGCTTAAAGTATGCTAGCCCTAAAGAATTCCGACTTTTAATCTATTTACGTCCACTGAGTCAAGCAATTACAGTTTCAATGATTGCATACACCGCATACAGTTCACCTGAAATTTTCAACAAAAGTTCCCTTACGTCATCAAAATAAATAATTTCACGTAGTTTCGTGGACTTAAAGATACAAATAGCGACTTAAAATTTTTAATTATATAATTTTTCAGCAATTAAGTTGCTAATGCTTCTTTTGGTGTTGCTTAATAGGTCATTTTCTTCACAAAATGACCATACGGTTTACATGAACACTTATTTAGAACACGAGTGCTCTTGCCATGATGAAAGATCAATAAGTAAGTTACGTATAACCGCGTCACATTTTTGGTAGAAAGTATAGTATTAAGAACATCCAACATTGACATCAATAAATGGTATGCTCACCGAGCCCTATGTGTAGAACATGTCCACGCCGCCAAAGCCAATGTCTTCACATCATCACCAATACACCTAGAGACATGTTACCGAGCCGAAATTCCTTATATAATGTTCACATCAAGCGCTAGGAACCCCAAATACCGTGGTATGGCCGAGAGTGGGGAGAGTCCGCTCTCCCTCTCGAAATGCTCTCACATGGCCACGCGTATATAGCCTCTGCCAGGGAAGTCCTACTCACTGCCTTTTCGTGGCGGGGGTGTTGTTTACGAAATTGAGAAGAAGAAATGCGAATGTGCGGCGCTTTAACCGGGTTGATGGACACGGAGAGTCCACCTAGGGGAGTTGGAAAACCCTGATTCCAAACCAATAGTGCACATGGGCTCCAGTATCCTGAAGGAACAAATGGTGTATGAATCAATCGTTGGTCACCGGCTACCACGAGACTGCATTTCCTTACGATGCTCCACTGCCTTGTGGATTAGATCTTTGGGTCGAAGGCTCCAGGTGTGGCCCCCTTAAAAAAACCGCCTGCTTCGGTTTGGGCACCCGGGCAGTATCACAGCCCTCACACAAATCAAATGAGATTTGTGTGGCGCATATATATCTTGTGCCCTTTTTACCAATATTTATGTATTTAAATAAAGAAATAAAATGATGGAACATATAGTTGTAGAATTCTTCAACTTTAAATGACATGATTTCCTCGGGATCGAGCAGAACTGGTTACACCTCAGAATTCTGTATCAGGCCCCTGGTATGGGAAGGTTATAGAAGCTACAGTGGTCTTGAGTGCTGTTAGAGGTATGAGGGCAGTTATCACTTCCCGGTCGCCCACACCGCGGAAGGGTCCTTCCAGAGGTACCTGAAAAGGAAATTGGGTTAAAAGTGGTCTTAATGACCTGAGAGCGTGACTGCAGTGCCTAAGGGACAACTGCTTGAGGTCGGTCACACACGACCTTTTTGTGGGTAGTTTTTGTGTTAGATCCGTACTTGTTGGGACCTTACCGCCGGAGACGGATATCCGTGGGATAAGGCGAGGTGCTTTTTTAGGGTCGACCTTTTCTAATCCCACCCCTCCTTGTGGGAAGGCAGCATCGCTGTTATCCTGGTTGTCTGAAGGAAACACCTTACTGCTGTCACACCTCTGTACAGTCAGCAGTACGACTTCGGACCTTAGTTTGTTGCTTTTAGTCTTACCACCCTTCAACCAACCTGTCTGGCATGGTAGGACCTTGAGGAACGATTGTTCCAGTCAGTATAGCTCGATTGGTTCATCACTATAGGCAAGGCCGACCACCACGTCAAGGTAGCAGCAACGGTCAGGGTTATGGAGGCTAAGATAAACTGATGTGGATGTTGTCAAACGTACTGTAACAATACCTCATAGACCTTTGCCAATTATTGTACATTAACCTTTGTCTTCTAAGGAGCACCAAACGATCTAGTCAAGTGTCCACGGGAAATAAACCACTCAAACCTTTCTGAAACGTTACAACCAGCTCTGATATAGTATACGTATTCGACCTTTTAGGCAGATGTCAAAAAGACTAGTATGTAACATGGAAGATAAATTCCTAAGCGCATAATATACACTTAAGAGGTTCATCACTGTTGCCTTTGTAAATACACAAAATCATGCGCTCTAGATACTTCTTGATTTTAAGTTGCGGAGTTCCGTACAATATTTTCGGTGTAATCAGTGGTAGGCTTCTCCAGTGATTATCGCATGAATTTTGTAGGCCTCTTGTAAGTAAATGAATGTATAGCCATCACTTACTGTAGTGTAGTAAGATGGAAATGTACGTGCACTACTGCACCCTATTTCAAGACATAGTCTTAACATCCAAAGTCTAGAATTGTGCCAAGTATTATGAAAAGCTACTTTTTATTTCAAAATAGTAGTAGTACGCTTCCGTACCTCGGTTCACCAGGTCACTATCATTTTCACGTAATTTGAAGGCACTGATTTGGTTTAAGCACTAAGTATCTGTACAATAATCACCCACAAACCACTGTGCATAGTAATATAAGTTTGGCCTACTTGTAACTACACATTACGTCGAGAAATGGAAGCAAATATGAGAATGAATAACAACTGGATAGAACTAGAAAGGAAAGCCCAAGAGTGATTTGGAGAATGCTGATCGGCGGCCTATGTTTTATTGGGAGTAACAGGCGTAAGTATTTGTGACAACTGCGGTCCGACATAGTATATAGACCGAATTGTGGTTTCTACTAACCGGTATGCATTTTTCATTTTGTTGTGTCAATGAAAGTTTGTTATTCGCTACTGATGAGTTGGAGTGCTCCCAAATCTTTATAAAGATTGTTACGACTTAGCCCACAGATTTTTATTTATTTTTTAACTAAACACATAAACATTAGTACAAGGAGGCACCAAGTAGATATGCGCCACATAAATCATTCGACTTATGTGAGGGCTGGGATACTGCTTGGGTGCCCAGACCGAAGCAGGTTGTTTTCTTAGGGGGCCACACCCGGATTCTTTGTTCGAAAGGTCTAATTCACCAGGCAATGGAGCAGCGTCAGGAGATGCAGTCCTATGGTAATCAGTGACCAACGATTGGTTCATACGCCATTTGTTCCTTCAGGATACTGGAGCCCATGTGCACTATTGGTTTGGAATCAGAGTTCCCTAACTCCCATAGGTGGACTCTCCGTGTCCATCAACCCGGTTAAAGCGCCATACATTCGCATTTCTTCTTCTCAATTTCGTAAACAACACCCCCGCCACGAGAAGGCAGTGGCCATTTGAGAGCAATTGAAATATAAAAAAATAAGATACTCAAATTGATGTGTAGCAGTGAGAGCAAAATGTGATTGATGGCTGAGCGTGAACAAACGGGCACTTAGCCTGCTGATTAACAAATACGTGGTTTCCCTTCATCTCATTGATTCCTACTCCAGACTCACTGAGTGAGTACTTGTAATTGTGTTGAAGAGTATTGTCTAGTCTATACTTTGGTTCTCTATTCTGGATCGGGAATCCTGAATCTAATATAACGTGAATAGTCTGATTAATGTGTGAACGTATTATCGTAACATACCTGAGTGAGAAAAATATTCAAAACCGTCTATTACATCACATATCTGTTTTGTTCTTTGTATTTACAGCATCCCTCTAGTCTAATAATCAAGTCTTTAAAACTAGTTTCCAAGGGTCATGCACTATGTACCCAGCAGTCATAACAAACGGACCAGTTCACTATGTAGGTTTTATGCTAACGGAAAAGCTGTTAAGTCGCATCAACATACACTATCACACTTGCGCTTTGCCGATTTAGTCGCGGATGCGCTCTGCTGAAGAGTCCCGTTATACGATGGAACAGTTGTTCAGTGCTTCCTACTTCGTAATGGTTGTTTAACTAAGATCAGTCAGTTATGTAAGCAGCAAGACTCAACCATCTCCAGAAAACCTAAAGTAAAAAAATTGTGCGTTATCTTTATCTACTATAAGCAAATTACACGATAAATATGGTACAGTGACAGTTAATAGCCCTTAAGCTTCAGTAGTAAACATACAAAACTAATGTACATATGAAACGGAGTGTGTGCAATTACCCATCCCCTGTCTATAATTGAGATTTTAAATTGATGAGTGATTTTGTAACTCGATATACTACAACCAGGTAGATATTATTAGATGCAATACATCACATGAGGAATATGAATAAATATACCGATGATATAACCCTCAAGAGCTGTTGTACAGTCAAGGGTATGTAGGTTTCGTTGACGGTAGAGGTACTCATAAGGATAAGCTCTTTTAACCTCTTCCATAGGAGTCCTTATTTCTACGACTTTTTGTGTTAAGTTCGTTCAAAAAGGCTTCGACACAGCGAAGCACATGAAGAATCAGCCTTCTCGCTAGACATTCTTTCATACCGCAAAACTACAGGCCCTTCAATGCAAGTCTTAATGATAGCGTTTCTGCAAGTGAGTGGGCGTACGGTGCTTAAACCCAGTTTGTAGATATAAAGGGTCAACTTATAGGGCCTGAAACATTTTAAATTCATACAAGTGCATAGAGGTCCCAGGATTCCGAGTAGACGAGCGAAATAGATCACTATGGTCCAAAATAATCACGCGATCCTATCTCCAGTTCCGCTGTCTTGTAATTTATACCTGCAATTAATAGTCCCCTTTATTCCAGTTCGTGTTCTGGTTGTGGATGAAATGACATCTTTACACCCCACTGGACACTTGAATACCCTCAACACATGCCCTTGACAATAAGAGCGATCTTTAGTTCATTTAATAGAGCTGCCTTGGGATCCCGTCGAAAGAGCGTGACTGGTAGATTTATTATCACCTCAAAGGTCCTGTAAAAACATTTCACACAGAGTGAGGTCATACAACCATCTCTTTTGTTCGAAAATAACGGTAGGTTTAGATCTGATTACCGAGTCCCATCATTCCTCTTCAGTTTTGCCATCAGCAACAGGCTTAAAAACAAACCTGAAAGGAATATACAATGAGTGTGGGGTTCAACCTTTCAGTGTAGTGACAGCATTGCCTTACTGCGCGATTACACAGTAGGTTGTACACCGCGCCCCATTGAAATCTCCAATACAACGCGAAACGCACTGTATGTGCAAAACACGGTAGTTAAAGGGAGAGTAAAAGATCGATTTCAAAGCCAATAATAATTTCTTACACAAAAACTATTGAGCACATCACTATATACGTTATGTATATTTCATATATTGTAACATAAGGAAATAATTTTTTTTCAAAAACTTTAAATTTTTACCATTACCTTCATAGAATGGTATGTCATAAACACATAGAACATTGATCACATTGTTCTTTGACGCTTGTTTTTGTTAAACCGAGAGGGGCCAAGCAGAATAAAGGGTAATGGGACTTGGAAAGTGCATAATAAGTTTACTAATGTGATAATTAAGTGAAAAACACAGGTAGAACTGCTTGCCGGTAGTCAGCATACCAAAACTAATGGAGTATGATAAGCAGAAGAAATTAGTAACTATTGTTTAGCGTTAATATTAACAATAAAGCTAACGATTTATTGTTTTTCTTTTGGTATTGAATAAAAGAAAGACATCTATCTTGTAGGTTCTTCTGAATATATGTATATATATTAACAGAGATATATACATGTTTGTATATACACATCTTGATAGACTAATCGATCCACATGTACAAGCACTGAATACAACAGGTCGTTTACTTCTTAACAATTAAAATTAATAAAAATGAACATACAAATCGTTTGACACAGAAATACGGGATCCATACGCAATGGAGCACTGTAAGTCTAAAATCACAATTTAATCGAGTGCGGGTAATATACTAATGAAATAAAAAAGCAACATTAAAAATATTCTTGATAAATCATATCAGCATCCGTATTACATGTTAATGAAACGTCAGGTAACATTCGATGAAGCTTCACTACTACACAAACTAGACCAAATTAATTCATTCAAAAATATGTGCCAATCGATATTCCATTCATCTTGATTAACAACAGATGGTAATGCCGATCGGGAATCATTCATACAATGTCTTAAGAGAAACAGATAACAATAATTCAATGTAATAATAACTAACTAATAAATTGGCTTTTTATAAAATCAGTATTATTCAAAACAGTTGATTAAAAGCCAACTAGTATTCTGAAAGGTTCTTTATTTCTTCCTCATAACTGATAAAAACACAAAGTTGAGAAAGTTTGCAATTTTTATGGAAAATTTAGTGCTAGACTTTATTCTAGTTTAACTGCAAAAGTATACTCACTGTTTCAAAGAGTAATTAATAAATTCCCAAAATATTTTAAAGATCCTGAGTGCAATTTATCAAAATACTTACTCAATAGTTTGTAATTTTGAGTGGTTACCTAGTCATTAACATATTTTAAACAGAAAGAGTGCAGATCTACCAAGACCATGTAAATTTTTTTATCAACATTAAATGTTACTACTATTAGGTTGTGAAAATGACTTATTCGTTTGTATTGAGTACATCACAACACTTCTATATAATCATTTTACAAACTTTGTGCTGATTGTTCGTCTCCCGTTCTGTAGTGGGATGAGTGGTAGCTGTGTTTGTTGAGTCAATGGGTTGAACATGACTGTAAGTTGGAAGCTAGTCTAGTAGTCACTCATACGTATACGCCTACGCGCAAATCAAAGGCCTGAAATACATAAAACCCCATAATGAGAGTATACTTACTTTTTTATTTCAGAGATGCGATAATCAAATATGTCAATTTCATTACAACTGTGAATTGATTCAAACTATGAACTACATGAAGAGTGATAAAATAAGAATTAAAAATTCTGGTGTGATTTATACCTTAAATAAACATTCATAACCTCATATTTCACTGAAACACAAAACTAAGTTGGGATTTGTTCTAAGAATTTCATTTAGTTGTGCTAATGAGGTATGAAAACTTAGACCTCTGCATAAGTGTGTCAGGTTCTACATTGGGTTTGACTGACAAACCTATGTTAGAGTAGGAAAGTTAGAATTGTTTAGTATGATATATAAACAGGTTACCGATGACTAAACAATTAGTGGTCTCTAGTTCTAGGCAAATCCCAGCTGACGCCCCACTGTGTTATTAATGGTGGTCCCATATCACTGTCAACTTGGCTGTATTTAGTGGGATCTTCTATTCTGAAGTTATTTTTCGTATAGTTATACAAGTTGTTTTCAAGTAATATTTAAGTGGAATAAAACTTACGAATTAAAGGCGTGTTTTTTATTTGATTCTTTAGATTTTTCATCATTACTTGACTTCATATGTAAATCTACTGATAATGACTTTGAATGCTTTGAAGAATTAGTATTTATTGATTTCATTTTATGGTCAAATACTTGCGAAGTGAAAGAATCCAAGTTAGAGTTGGAATCAATATTTGGATTAGCAGTCTGATCGCCAGTAGTAGCCATGTTCTCAGTAAAAGAAGGGATCAGACTGTCGGTGGGTCTTGAGTTTTGAATAACAGAAACAGTTGATGTACAATAGTTTGTCGGATTTCCCGAACTTTCGACCACCTAAAAAGCATAAGAATAAAAGCCTGTCAAAAAAATATGTTTTAATTTAGAAATTCATTAGGGAAATGGTTGGAAACACAGAAACATGAGAAAGTAGTCACAGATAGAAATAAAATTAAGAACTTAAAAAGGTTATATACAGTAAACAGCGTATAAGATTTGCGTGTACTAAACACCTTTGCACCTGAGTAATAGTTAAGCTAACAGCTAAGACAGCATAAAGATTAAACATTAGTGTAAGTCGCCCAAGTTAACCTTAAACGCATTTATTTAGTGCACAACACAACTACGACTAAACACACGAATCCCTCGGCTATATCTAAAGCTTAGTACCAAAGGTAAATACAAAACCAGACTTCCGTTAACCTTTTAAAAGTAATCAGTACTGATGTAAATCCAACAGGTAGCCTAGCTGATTGGTGGAAAACAGCATGACACCGAAGTCCAGAATTTCTCGCCAACTGCCTCCACCCACTTTAAATTGATCTAAGGTAAATAGCATGGTAACGGGTCCTGACTAAGTTAGCCATATGCTATGTAGAACATAGCACAAATTTGCATCGATTCAGGTTTTTACACCACGTTAACACAGCGGGATAAAATTATGAAAACCAATTCCAGAGTAGTCAAATTAGTAACGATATCAGTA
Organism: Schistosoma mansoni; assembly: GCF_000237925.1. Taxonomy (NCBI): domain Eukaryota; kingdom Metazoa; phylum Platyhelminthes; class Trematoda; order Strigeidida; family Schistosomatidae; genus Schistosoma; species Schistosoma mansoni. Next base: position 20,063,507 of record NC_031497.1, read on the forward strand.
CTACTAGTAGCAGTAGAAAATATTAAGTATCGAAATTCAGAATCCAAATGAAGAGAGAGGGCGAATGCACCTGCATCATTGCGAACAATTTTGAGACATGTCACTCAAGATCTCTAACAATACGTAATCGTACTAAATCCTGACACGTCGAAGTTAGTGCTTCTTTTATCTCTTTCCAGTTGTCCTCCATCGTAGTTTCTTCTTCTTTCAGTAGATCTTTTAGTGCTTGGAACCTGTTGTTGAGAGTTACCTTGAATTGGTTGAGTTTGCTAGTATCTCGAAGGAAGGCTGTATTGGACCTTTGTAATGTTTCTTTTGGACAGCACCAGAGCAATTCCCTGTGTGTGGAGCATTCTCCTCTTCGTAATCGGAGTACAGCAGCATCTCTCCTGTATCTAACAATTGCTGTACAGCTTGGTTCCAATGGGTTTCGCTGATTCCGAGTACTGCCAAGTTGTATCTCCTCATTTCTGTAGCTATTTGACTCAGTCAGTCACAACGTAGAACTTCGTACGTACGTACATCAGTTCGAGTTTCCATACCACATTAGCACAAAATTCACATTGCATAGTGGTAGAAGTAGTAAGAGTATAAGCATTATGTGAAAGATTAGGGTTTGAAGATGTTATTGAAGGAGTATAATACAGTGAAATAAATTCGGGAAGAGAAAAAGCATAGAGACATGAAGAATTTAGGAAATTAGAATTTGGCAGAACACAAAGAGTGGATACACCTTCGCCATTACAAACGATTTTGAGCCATGTCATTCAAGGTCTCTAACCATCGATTGCTATCATCTTGCGAATCCCAACCAGGTAGTCCACTCCTACCAACATAGCTCAGTCTACTTGTCAGCGACTTCATGGATTTGTGCCATATTTTGGAGTGGCCAACCCTAGCTTTCTTCCAATCTACTCCTACACCATAAAACATCGCACGTCAGGGCAGTCGGTGGTTGGGCATACGTAACACGTGTCCCAACCATCTCAACTGATGAGGTTTCACTACTCCATCAATCGATTTGCCATCTTTACCTAGTACACGTTTCCTAACGATTATATTATTTACTCGGTGGTCCCAGGATATACGAGCAATGCTTCGAAGACACTTATGATCGAATACTAGAAGCCTATGAGGGCTGCTAGGGCTAATATCACTTCCCGGCTGCCCATACCGTGTAAGGGTATTTCTTGAGGGACATGAAAAGGAAGTTGGATTAATTTTGGTCTTAACGACCTTGGAGCGTGACCGCAGAGTCCAAGCCCGACCATTGCTGCTACCTTGACGTGGTGGTCGGCCTTGCCTATAGTGATGAACCAATCGAGCTATACTGACTGGAACAATCGTTCCTCAAGGTCCTACCATGCCAGACAGGTTGGTTGAAGGGCGGTAAGACTAAAAGCAACAAACTAAGGTCCGAAGTCGTACTGCTGACTGTACAGAGGTGTGACAGCAGTAAGGTGTTTCCTTCAGACAACCAGGATAACAGCGATGCTGCCTTCCCACAAGGAGGGGTGGTAAAAAAGCACCTCGCCTTATCCCACGGATATCCGTCTCCGGCGGTAAGGTCCCAACAAGTACGGATCTAACACAAAAACTACCCACAAAAAGGTCGTGTGTGACCGACCTCAAGCAGTTGTCCCTTAGGCACTGCAGTCACGCTCTCAGGTCATTAAGACCACTTTTAACCCAATTTCCTTTTCAGGTACCTCTGGAAGGACCCTTCCGCGGTGTGGGCGACCGGGAAGTGATAACTGCCCTCATACTTCTAACAGCACTCAAGACCACTGTATTCATAATCAATCTCCTTCTTCACTTCTTACTATTCCTTCTACCTCAACTTTCAACACAAAACACTTCCTCTTTCGGTTTCCTCCTCAAGGGTCACCATGGCCAACGATTCTAGTGCGCGAAACACTGTCCCAGGTCTACTAAAACCTCGCTCCAAACTACACATTTTAGCCTTCAACGTACGTACTCTAAGTCAAATCGGTCAACAGGCCTCCTTGTCTAAGACCCTAGAATCTCGTACCATCGATGTATGCTGTGTCTCCGAAACACGCATACAGGATCCCAGTGTGGTCATTCACTTGACCTCACCTCTCCAAAATGGACAGCCAACGAAATACACCCTCCGTGTATCTGGCGACCCCATGACTAGTTCTCGTGGACTTGCAGGTGTAGGCATAGCACTTAGTACGAGGGCAGAACAAGCACTACTAGAATGGATCCCCGTTAACAGTCGCCTGTGTGCTGTTCGGCCAAATGGCTCTGTAAGAACTCGGAAGGATAGGGACACACGTCGTCGCCATTTTCGTCGTTTCTGCCTACGCTCCCACTGACTGCAGCCATGATGAAGTGAAAGATGACTTTTACAGAAAGCTCTCTGATCTTCTTTAGAAAAGTACTCGTAGCGGGTGACTTTGACGCCCAGTTAGGTAGCTTAAATCAAACAGAAAGACATTTAGGTAGGTATTTTAGTATTCCGGCTCAGCGAACATATAATGGTGATCGTCTGTTGCAACTATGCTCAGACAATCGTTTATTTTTAGCAAACACTAACTTTAAACATAAGGAGAGACATCGCCTGACATGGCGACCACCTGCACCAAACCAACGATGGACTCAAATAGACCATATTGCCATCAGTCATCGTTAGAGAAGCTTGATAGAAGATTGTCGCTCGTATTGGAATACTTGTTTAGACTCTGACCACGCTTTAATACGAGCACGCATTTGTCTGCGCCTCACTAGACGCAGGAAAACTACACTAAGAAGACCCATTAGGATTGAACTGGAGGACAAGAAATTCAAATGTAAATTCCAGAAACAACTGAGTTCACATCTAGGCAGTTCTGTAAACGAGACTGACCCAGATGCTGCTTGGAAAGACACATGAACAGCTGTGGAAACATCAGTCACATCTATAAGTAATTTAAACCATAGGATTCCAAAAAACCAATGGATTTCTTCCAAATCTATTTCACTGATGGATTCGCGTAAATTCATCCCATCAGGCTCTGAACACGACGAAGAGCGTAAACAAATCAAATCTAGGTTGACTAAAAGTCTAAGGAACGGTCGTGAGCAGTGGTGGGCAACGAAAACAAAAGAGATGGAAAAGGCAGCGGCTGTAGGCAACACCAGGCAACTCTTCAGACTAATAAAAGAAACCGGAATTAATAAGTCAAGTGTAAGTGAAACGATCTCGGAAAAAGACGGAACCCTTATCTGCTCTCAGCCCAGACGTTTAGAACGATGGGCGGAACACTTTAAGGAGCAGTTCAGCTGGCCCTCAGCTACTGCACAACTACCCACTATTCCCAGACAGTCTGAATGGAACATTGAAGTAGGTCCCCCGACCCTACCTGAAGTTCAAAAGGCTATAACTAATCTGAAACGAGGAAGAGTAGCTGGTCCTGATGGATTGGCTCCAGAGATCTTTATATATGGTGGCCCGATTTTAGCGACTAGGTTGATTAATATTCTGACTAAAATCTGGGAGTTGGACGTAATCCCATCCGACTGATCACAATCACTTATTGTCCCAATATATAAAGGGCCGAAATCATCCTGCGATAACCATAGAGGGATTAGTCTGACTAACATAGCATCTAAAGTACTAGCCTCAATAATTATCGGGCGCCTAACTAAGACTCGTGAACTGCAAACACGAGAAAACCAGGCTGGCTTCAGACCCGGTCGTGGTTGCATCGACCACATATTCACTATTCGTCAGGTTTTAGAACACAGACATGTTTATCGGCGTCCGACAATGATAGTTTTTCTTGACTTGAAAGCAGCATTTGACTCTGTAGACCGAGAGGTTCTGTGGCAGTGTCTGTCATTGAAAGGTGTACCTGAGAAGTACATAAACCTTGTGAAGGCTCTTTACTCGAACACTACTAGTCGAGTGAGAGCTTATGGCGAACTATCATCTGATTTTACAACCTCAAGTGGTGTCCTTCAAGGATGTCCACTATCCCTATTTTTGTTTAACTTGATTATAGACCTATTGATGGAAATAACACTCTCTCCGACTGAATTTCCAGGAATTGATATCTTACCAGGAGGTCCACCTATTGACTTAGAATGCATAGATCACATAGTCTTATTGAGTGAAGACGGTAAAATTCAGTTTTTTGGTAGTACTGAGCAACAATGCCAGGATATTTGGGACGTGTTTCTTCTCTTCTAAATGCAGATTGTTACTCCAGAACTGGTCTGCGTCAACATCTGAACTAAGGATAGGGAGCGAGGGAGTCGAACGCGTCGACAAATGCACTTATCTTGGAAGTCTGATCAGCCCTAATGGGTTGGTGTCTGACGAAATCTCAGCACGGATTCAAAAAGCTCGTTTGACGTTTGCCAACTACGTCACATATGGCGAAGACGAGATATCCGTCTATCAATTAAGGGACGAGTATACTACGCAGCAGTTCGCTCTGTTCTACTTTACGGCTGTGAAGCATGGCCATTAAGGGTAGAAGATATTCGTAAGTTACTAGTATTTGACCACAGATGCCTTAGAAATATTGCTCGCATCTGCTGGGATCACCGGGTAAGTAATAGTGAGGTTAGACGCAGGATAATAGGGAACGATGGTAAATCAGTTGATGAGGTCTGGAATCTTCATCGAATGAGATGGTTAGGCCACGTATTACGTATGCCTGAACACCGATTACCACGACGCGCTATGCTGACTAGTGTAGGGGATGGTTGGTAAAGAGTTAGGGGAGGCCAAACCAAAACGTGGCAACAGTGCTTGAAGTCACTAACTTCTAGTCTGAGCCATGTTGGCAGATGCAGACTACCTGGTTGGGGTCCGCGTGACTATCGTAACCAATGGTTAGAGACTCTAGGTGACATGGATCAGAATCGATCACACTCTTTATCTTCCCTTAAACCTTAAGATTAAAATTGCTTCATAACGTTCTTCCTTCCTATACTATATCCTTATATACAACCTATCTTTTATATATTATCACCACTAAATTAACTATTTCTATAAATCCGGTGTTCATCTTGTTGTGCTAACGAGGTATGGCAACTTGGACCGATGCCTGGTCCTACGTTGTAGCTGGCTGACTGAATGCAGAGTCCAAGGGACAACTGTTTGAGGCCAGTCGCGCACAGCTCCGTTCTCCAAAGGGCCTTACCGCCGGCGACGGAAATCCGTGAGTTAATATGAGGTGTGACATTTCTAGGGTTGACCTTTTCTAACCCCCTCCTTCCTTGTGAGATGGCAGCATCGCTGCAGATGCTGGTTATCCGAGGGAAACACCTTACTGCTGTCACACCTCTGTACAGTCAGCAGTACGACTTTTCCCTCAGACCTTGAGTTGCTGCTTTTAGTTTTACTGTTCTCCAATCGACCTGCCTGGCATGGTAAAACCTACAGGAACGTATGTTCCAGCCAATATAGCTCGGTTGGGTCATCACTATAGGCAAGCCCGACCACCACGTCAAGGTAGCAGCTACGGTCGGGTGTTATTTGACTGGTCATCCCGGTCTCCCACATTGCCTGAATATTCTATATACCTATTAAAATTGTTGCTCTGGTTGTTAGAAGGGGCATCAGCCTCGTGACTTCCGACGGATCTCAGCTCTCATCATGGAGCGTCATAATTTCCCGTTCAACTTGGAGGCAAAGTTTAAATGGTTTAATTTGTTTAATCTGTTCGACGTTTTTTTAGCAAGGTAGTTTTCTGTGGAATGGGGTTGCCGACTCTATGCCCAACCATCCTCCTTTATCTGGGATTGGGAGTAACTCTAGAAGAGCTGCAGGCGAAGGCATCAGAAGACCCTGCATTTTATCAATGTCTTCAACAAATATTCTAAGTCAGCAAGTGAGTATTCGCCATATTATCACACTGCATGTTAATATGCTATGCATACATTAAAGATAGAAAATTCGCTCTTTTGACTAGATCACTTACTGATGCAAACGTTTTGGTAAAAAGCTTTCTTACAAAATACAAATAGATAACAAACTTACTGGACTTTGACTGTTCATATCGCCAACATGGTTGTTTAATTTGTCAACTTCGGATTGTGAATTTAGTGCGTTAATATCATGTTCATAGTGTAAGGCAGTAGAAGAATTCCTAGTTATTTCATTCTTGTTATGTAACAACAAGTTAGTTGGTTGGTCAAGTAATCCATTAGTATCATCATTATGACAAGCATTTTTATTACTTTCATAACATTCTAAGTAGTTTTTCATTGCTACTATACAACCAGCAGTAAAACGTGAATTCGATGCCAATGATTGCGATATGGTATGATTTGAACTTATACTATGCTGATTGTGACAACGTGATCTATCTGTTGAAGAAAAATGGTGTTGTGAAGTTATAGTATTAGCATTAATTTTTTTGGCATTTTTAAGTTGATCATAGCTGACAGACAGATTCCTAAGTCTTGTACGTAAACTAACAGCTTCAGAGATTGGAGTTGTAGGGTGATTATTGGCAGACTGTGATGACTGAATGGCTAGAAAAAAAGACAAAAAACCAAAATTAACTAATTATTTGGATTATTATCCACACTGTTTAACCAAATAGGACAAAAAGAAGAGGATAAATTGTGTAATGGTAGATAATAACGTTAGAGATAGAAGAAAATTAAATATCAATTTTATCTACGGTCATAGGTTAGAATTTAGAACGACAATCAAACAACAGATCATCCATTATCACTTGTGTTTTTGAAAAAGATTACTAAAAACGAACCGAAAACAAGAATAACCTTTTCAATGAAAGAATGAAAAAACGTAGTCAGTCATGCTTTATCGTAAAGAAACACTGGAAGAGATAAAAAGAATATTAAATAAACATGATATAAGTCTATTTTCGTGTAAGTGATATCACCAGGTTAAAGTTAGGGACAGAATCTTTGGGGAAGAACAACAAAATTGTGTTTAAATGTAGTGAATATGATGTTGTACACGTAGGAGAAACTTCCAGACAGTTGAATGTAAGTGTGCAAGAACATCATGTTTGAAACGTTACTGATATGGTGTGCCAATCGAAAGTAGCCAAATGAGGTCATTAACGGCAATCTGAAATGACCTGAGGGACAAGTGTATATTATTGGCTAGGAAATGGATTGATTTTCTGAGGGGTATATATATATATATATATATATATATATATATATATATATATATATATCAGAACAATCGAAATAGAAGAGACAGAATACAGTTACGTGCACCATGAGGACTGCTGATTTAAAAATAAAAACGATCCAATCTATATCACTCGTATCAGGATCGTAACAACAATGGGTGTTTAATTATCTAATAAATTACTTCATTTGGATTCACATCCAATTAATTTTTACTTTACAAACTTACTCTCTAGTTATTTTTAGTTAGCCCATACTTCGATTAGCTTAACTTACTCTTACATATTTTCAGATTTATGTCTAATGAATAAAACAATCAACTGGTTCTTGTCGATATTCATATATGACAAGTCTTTTAACTGGACGCTCGAATCGGTTTCCTAAACTCTTCTAATGACCCCAAACTAAATCTACACGACAACTTAAACACCTGAGAAAAGGTGCGAAGTGTAAAAAGAACGCTTTACTCCAAGGTTAGTTCATGTACACAAAATCAAGGGTATTTATAGTATTTCTAGTGGCTTTGGGTTCCGGAGTTTTCTGGAACCATACTAAATACAGTATAAGGGTAGGTAATCATCCGGCCAGAAATGTGACAACACGTGGCTTTTCACTCCCTATATGTCTCCGAGGAACTTCTACGCTGATTGGACAATATGTTTTCCATCGTTCCCAGGGCTCCTCTTGACTTTTTCGAGGAACACTTTTAATCTCCCCAACACCTTTCTTTTTTCAAAAAATAAAACGTCTTCGTTGGATTTACTTGTAACTTGATAGCTGGCTTCAGGAGGAGTTCAATCTTTCTTGGTATCCTTTGGATTCAATTGATTAGCTATTACTTGCCGTATCAACAATAGTTTAGATATACACGCATATCCATAGGCATGTCATATTCGGAATACTATTAACTTCAAATGAATCACGTTTTATGTATTGAATCAACATTAAAACATAATTCGACAAGTATTTGTATGGACTTATATCAAAAGTTTGTCTTTCATTGAAATCATGAACCGATAAAAGTTAGACAACTATTGGAAGTGTAGAAATGAACAGCTGTTTCGTCCTAGCGCGGGACTTTTCAGCAGTGGATATACACAGTCCTGCACACGGGAATCGAACCCATGACCTTCGGTTTCGCGCGCGGACGCTTGACCTTTAGACCACTGAGTCGGTACCCAACGATGTTAGTGTCTTTAGTAATTTACCTGACAAAGTTTGAACCAGATTGTTGCGCGAAATCTCGGGAGTATTTAAATTTCGATTTCCGAGATTATTTCAAACATAGTTTACACATATAATGTCATCTCTAAATACCTGGCGTCGAATCATTATCAAGTTTCCCTTCCAAACTTGATGAATGATAACGTAAAAATAATTTGATATTCATTTAATGTATTAACACAGATGACAAAAATAATAACAAACTACAAGATGGAAATCAAATGTTGTGTTATGAAGATAGTAACAACATAGCTACTGGCAACAAACAGTCATACCTAATTTCGACATAACAGCATTAAGAACTTCTAGAGGAATTTATAACAGTTTACTCCTTGGATTTTGTGATTTTGTTCAGGAACTATTAGCTTAAAAATTAAACATCCAATTGATATAGCACAAAATTATCAAATTAAGAAGTAATTTAACAGACGATAAGCAAACTAGGTACGTGTAGATAAATGTATCTAATATTCGATAGAAAATTGTAATCAGGTAGGTTTCTGCCATCGTGAGCAGTTTTGAAATAAATTTCACTAAACTGCCAAAACACTGATTTCAAACGTCTTCAAAATACTCAATAATAAAGCAGAAACGTGTCTACACAGTTGTTCCAGAAAAGCCTTTGGGATCTATGACTGAATATTTATGGCAGTCCCACCCCCTGGTGTTATCTACTTTTACTGATTACTTCTCACAGCTTTGTATTAGTAGAGATCAGACTGCTGAGCAATAAACTAGAATCTTGGCTAATTGTTGGTTATTATATCAACTGACACAACTAGAATGTATAATGACGCTAAAAACCATAACATAACTAGGAGTATAAGTATGCATCTTGAAAATAATAACCAATTATTTCCCATAAATGTGTTAAAGAATGTAAACCCAGACGTATATATGGAACTTACTGTTACCACTGACGGAAGGTTGAAGGTTGTGAACACTTTTAAAATGATTTGCAATATCATGTGTAGTACGATTTGGATCACCTTCTGTTTGAATTGCACAAAATGGACAAAGTACTTCTGAATCAATAGCATTAGGATGATGAGTAAAAACATGACTTGATAAAGACGATTCTGTGAAGCCTAACTGGCCACATACTGAACAAGTGAAACTTTGAACACAATATTTAGTTGAGCTCTTAAAAAAATAAGTGATCAAATAAAATGAACTATGAAATGAGAAAGATTAATGAAATGCATGAAAGGATCCTTTGAAAACGGTGTGTAAAAGAACAAGATTTTTTTAGCTAACTTACAGATTGTCCTGTGACCCCACACAAACATATATCTACAATACAATCTAATATCTAAATTTCCACAGGTAAAGACATCAATCTGTCATAAGTATGCTTCTGAGGATCTGGTATGTCAATGAGTACTTTGTAGAAGTGTCAGCTCTGTATTACAATATACAGCAGTAGATATCAATCAAAATAAATTGAAGTAGAAATGGTTTTACATTATTTGCTATAACTGTATATCAAGCAATCGGAGGAACATACTGCTTATTTGGATTGAGCGAATATAATATTATTTTTAAAAGATGAACATTTCAAGTTCGAATCTATGACTTAACTTGCTATGGACTATCGTGGCAAACGTCCTACGTGGATAGCTGGTCGAATCGTGGAAAAGAAAGGAAATGTGGTTTAAAAGGTGTCAGTTAGCTTAAAAGTTTGGGTCTGTCCTACTGACCAATTAAAGGCAGCTTTGATCGCAAGCAACGAGACCCGACAAAGAACACTTCTTGATATTCTGCTAGACAGCTTTGAAATCAAAACCCCTGAAACGAGCAGGCCAGTCTCGGTGTAAGCAAAGAATGATACCACTTCTTTATTGTCTAGAAAATTGACAAATCGAAAGCACAGACCAGTCACACGGTTGAGGTGGATCTTAACACCAGATCCTACGAGTCTGCTCAAAGAGAGGATGTTAGTAGGATATTGATTGCATTAAAGCATGTCCCGTGCAGGACTAAGTTGGCCATTTATTAGCGAATCAGTGCCAGAGAATACTTGGAGAGGGCTCTAGAATAGTCTTGTGTAATAATTACGAATATACTAACGCTTTTCTGGTTGTGTTTCCTACTTCCATTCAACCTTTGTTTATTTTAAATAAAATTGCGTTCCTGTTCAACCGTGTTCTGATTCGGAGAAGTAGTGTCCAAGAGCACTAAGCAATAATAGTAACTAGTTCGTAATAAGAGAACTCATAACAGTTGTTTAGATAAAATAAGATCAAAATGTCTAAAATCTGGTCAAATAGAAGATTGAATGCCTATACTACCGAGTTATACTATCCCGAAATTAAGGTTGCCGTCTACTCTTCATCCTAATTATCTGGTATTTTTAAACATTATTTTTTTGTGATGAAAAACGATGTACATATATTGAAAACTAGAAAAAAGTTACTCACCTCGCCAGAGTAAAATACATTATGATCTGCTTTAGTGATCAAACATTGCATCGGATGATAATTTAAATGCTTTTCAGTTTCTTGTTGACTATCAAAACAGGTCCCACAAAGATCATAGTCACGACAAATTAGACATTTATATCGCCTAAACCTGAAGTCCCTTCGTGAACATCCGTTACAAGTCACACCTTGATATGAAAGATTTCTAAAGATTGTTAGAACTTTTACAAAAGTTAACAAAGCATTTCTTCTAAAATGGACCCAGTGACTGATAACGTAATTGTGAGATCAATTGGTTTAATAAAAACATAGTATGTAACTGTTCAAACTCATAACCTAGTACTAAAAACTGATGAATTACATCTGAATCAGTAATGCTGTAACATATTTGGTGACAGGATTTTGTGTATTAGTTATAGAAATCTCTGTATTCGGAAACGAGGTAGGCTGGGAAGGTCAGTTTCTAAGAAATATCACAATGATTTACTTCACTTTCTAATAAAGGCACAATCATTAATACAACAGAGACCAAACATTGAATATAACAACTTTTAAGTCGGAAAGACTGAGCTTCATAAAGAAAAAACAATAACAGCATGGGTCATCATTTAGCCCTCTTTATTTCCACCCAGTTAGGATCTGACAACAATTACAATTTTTTGTGGAGCATATATATCTGGTGCCTTCTTATACCAATATTTATGTGTTAAAATAATAAAAAAAAATAACATCGAAAAGCTTGTTCCATGTGGGTTTAATTATCGGCTATGTGCTGTTAGATTAAAAAGTTCTATCAAAGTAGGAAGAAATCCGTGGGAGCACTGGGTTTCTACATGCTTCTTACAACTCTTTAAGGCACGTCACTCTATTCCGGCTAACCACAAGCTTGATGATAAAAGTAGATTCTTACGTAAGGACATTTTGCATAGTTTGCGTAAGGTCACAGAAGCCTGGTGGTGAGAGTGTGTCAATAAGTTGGAAGCAGCAGCTACATCTGGTAACCGTCGGAAGCTCTTTGAGCTTATCTAAGTCACTGGCAGCAAGATGTCGGTTGAGTAAAACAATCAGTGAAGCTGATGGGACGCCAATCAATGACAAGTACCGACATCTTGGACGATAGGCAGAGTTTTTCGAGTAACAGTTTAGCTGGTCTGCTACCCCGGCGACATCAGTCAGACTGTCCTGTCCTAAATGGCCCACGACGACTGATCTACCTAATGAGGAAGAAGTTCTCAAGAAACTCCAACTCTTGAAGCGTCACAAATTAGCAGGCCAGATGACTTGCCGCCTTCATTTTCTAAGGGTGCTTACGACCTGATTATGGGACTAAGTTGTTTGCAAACGTTTGGGAGTTACAGAACGTTTCAACATTCTGGAATGAGACGATAGTCATCCCTATCTTTCAAAAGGGTTTACGTCACCTATGCATTAACTATCAAGAGTAAGTCCACTTCCGATTGCTTTCAAACTATTGGCCTCCGTTATACTCATGAAGTCACCCACAACCCGAGAAAGATTGACTCTCAAAAGGCAGGTCAGTTCTCTTTCTGATCTAGGATGTAAAAGACTGGGATCCCCTGGTTCTTCACGACCCCCCTGGTTGGGGCCCTAGAGATAGTGCGAGACAGCGGCTTGAGAGGGTATCAGACATGGGTCAGAATAGGAACCAGTGGCGATCCTGCTATAACTTTCACGAACCGAAGTGGTTAAGACATGCATAGCATCAGTTAATGATGTCATTGATCAGTAGATGCAGATAATCTGGTTAGGGTCTGAGAGGGGACATGGCTTTAATTCAGTCCCATTGGCGCGTACGCATTCACTATCTATCTTTAATACCAGTATTCCTTTACATATACCTTTCCACTATCTTCTCGAAACATATTCCAATGTCCAGTCTTTTTTTATTATAACTGATATTACGCCACTCACCTACTGCGAATACAGTATAGTAACGTAAGGTCAATGCACATGTACAGAGGTCTACGTTGATGACTGATTGGCACCAAACTCGCTCGATCCTAGCAGCGTTGCTGGTATAAATACACGCAATCAAGTTTACCACACCTTTTAAGAGTTACAGAAGTTAGATTGATGCAAGCTTCGTGGTACCGTTTGCACGCACTACACTGTATACCATTTTCCACAAGGCAACGATAATCCGGACGTTGGTAATTATTTTTTTACATTGTTCAGCCATCACCCAAAAGTTTTCAAACAAGTTGGTGATTAAAATATGTAGAAACCAAAACTTACAATAAAAAGTTGAGTTAAAAAAGCGAAAAGTTTGAACCGCTGAGTGTAAAAGTCCAATAACAAGACAAGCTGTCGTACTCAAAAAGAGTAATGGTGCAAAAAAATCTTCCTGGAAAACAGTACTCTTTCAAATACTTTGACTGCAATTAATTCAATTTAAATGGAAACAGTAGTCTTGAAGTGTAATAAACCATCAAAACTATGAAAGTCAGCTCAGAGAGGACAATTACTAACTTAATAAAAACTAGTCGCCTAAGCTGCATTGTGTAAAGTCCATTCAACCTATTGTCCCACAACTGGCACTAAAGCACTTCGATTGAAAGATTGTTAAGATTTGGTAAAAAAATAAACACACCTATGAATAACAGTCAACTATAAATCGGCATTTGGAGTGGAAATATCGAAGTCTAACTATATACGCCAAGACACTTTTGAGAAAGACAAAAGGAAACTAGTCACATGACTAATGAGCAAAATATGTTAGACAATAATTGGTAGCACTTTATTTAACGCTTGGTTTTTAATGTACTCAAAGTTCGATGAACAGAAGCTTAGTAATACCAAGTAGTTTCAAAACACGTATATTCAACATTTGGATAATTTCCGAAACGTATTATAGGCTAAATTAACATGAGAGGAAAAATCTTTCTAGCCTATCCTGATACTTATCTTGCAACCGAATATTCTCAATATAATATTCAAAGCTAAATAAAAGACATGGGAGAAAGTGCTACAGCCATTGAAATGTGAAAGCATATCATCCAGATAACCAGTTTGCACGAGAAGTCTAGGTATTTAATTCCATTTTGACGAGAGCTGGAAATGCTATAAGGGTGGAGATACACTAACCATTGTTAATTTAAACTAAGTGAAGTCTTAAGTACGACTACAAAACCCGGACCTTTAAAGCTTAGAATACTTTTAATCGCCCACAGAGCTGAAAAACGTTACCCCAATAGCTTCGCACACATAATATATAAATACCAGTGGGAGAAAATCGAACGATGGCTGATAGTAATTGATAGCCACAAGACCTGAATATATATATATATATATACTAGAAAATATCCTAAAGTTCAGCATATTAAATAAAGACGTAAACAGAAGTATACAAAACCTACCTTCATGCTTGTTAGACATCAGACGGAAAATAAACAGAACAAATATACAACCAGATAACAGACAACCTTGGAAAGCTACAACCTCGAAATAGAAACATGGTTTCAGTTTCGGTTTGCAAATGACAGGAGGTTCGATGGCCTGTGTTAGTCTTGGGATTGGTGATCTCTCAGGTGATCCAAATTTCTTTTGAAAGAGTCCACGGATGGAGCCTCAACCACGTGTTGAGTTAATGAATTCCACTCGTTGATGATTCGCTGGGAAAGTGGATAGTCATCGGATAAGTAAATTGTTCTGGGCTTGTGAACGTTTTTGGAGTATCCTCGTAAATCTTCTGTTTTGGAAGACAAGAAAAATGAGGGCATATCAGATGCAAATTTATCACTAAGCAATTTATAAACTGTAATCAAGTGTCCTCTGGTTCTTCGATATGACAGCTGGAATAGGTTTAGCTTGGTCATTCTATCGTCATACGGCAGCTTCGCCATTCCAGGAATCAGCTTAGTTGCTGTTCTCTGAACCCTTTCCAAAAGCTCACTCTCTTTTTTAAGCAGGGGCAAGCCGCTTGTATGCAGTACTCAAGTTTAGGACGCACGAACACTGTATATAAAGTCAAAAACCTTTTAGCGTCGGTAAAAAATTCAAACTTAAAATCCCAGAAGATACAGATTCGTAGCTGTAAATAAATTGCCTAAATAGATGGTTCCATGAGTCTTTGACAATGATGCTGATCTCACTAGTTTTAACGGACACACTCTAGCTGAAGGCGCTCGGTCATGCATTCGCACCAGATCACAATTAGGAATACCGTGCTACACAACCCTCGCAACTACTGGTCAGCTTAGATCAAATTTTTCTCAACATATCGATAAGTTTTCAAATATTTCTTCGAACTCCATTTCTGATTTGGCCTGGTTGATTTCCTTCGATCATAAATATGTTACGAATATGAGTGTTGTCAAACTCCGAATACCTGTGGCACCTTAAGTGGTGATTCCGACGTGATCTGGCACACCAACCAACAAACTGTAAGTCCGTTTTTTGTTATACCGTTGTATACCAATTCGCTTTTACACAATGATATTATTTTTGTATCCTCGGATATTTTTTGCCCATTTGTATATCTTACCCTCATAATTACGGAACAGACGCCCAGATTGTTTAGGATTAGGACACTCTCGTCTCTAAACTTTCGGCTCGTGTTACTCTGACCTGATAATATGGAAGTCTGGTTATGTCACGCAGAAGCTGACTTTCACGAGCACCATGTGACAGACCCACGTGTACAATTTCTCGCAGTATTGAAGGCACCACTGAGCGATTTTAGCAGTGCGTCAAGCCTAGTATGTTTATTAGCAACATCTATGAACCTTATGATACTTTAAAGAAGTCTAGCCTTAAACGTGGAGACCCAACGGACTGACAAAGGTTAGACCATCTTTTCCACAACACCAATTTGTGACACGACTAAGCACCGGAAGTGTTGCTACGTATGCGAGAGGTCGTTGGTCAAAGGATCTTTGATAAAGACCTTTTTAGACAGCCGTACTTATTCAGGCTTTCCCAACAGATGTAAGTGGTTTTTGTCTCATTCCGAAACAACGCTGTAAACAAATTGGCTGCATCTGCCAACCGGATTATGGAGTCCATCAGAACCCCCAGCACCGTGGTTTATCCTGTCAAAGAAAACTCCCAAGCAACACAAAATGACTTTGCTTGTGGCTTTGTGTAACTTCATTTTCTGGTTGTATATCATCCACAGTCACTGTTAAGCACATAATCGACCCATACTTCCAACGAATACTCGAAAAGTACCCCGAGCTTTACAAAACGCTATCGAAATCGTCGTGCGTATCCAACAGTGTTACGCACCACATGCCGACTACAGGGCCACCTGTATTTTCAAAAGCGCGTCGACTAGCTCCCGAAAATCTAAGGTTAACTGAAAACGAATTCGACCGCATGGTAGACTTAGAAACTATTCGGCCATCGAACAGCCCACGGACATTTCCCCTTTACATTACTTACTTACTTACGCCTGTTGCTCCCAATGGAGCATAGGCCGCCGACCACCATTCTCCAACCAACTCTGTCCTGGGCCTTCCTTTCTAGTTCTATCCAAGTTTTGTTCATTCTCCTGATGTCTGTCTCCAGTTCTCGGCATAATGTGTTCTTTGGTCTGTCTCTTTTCCTTTGGCCTTCAGGATTCCATGTGAGGGCTTGCCTTGTTTCTCATCCCTTTCACATCACCCCTAAAAATAACGGCAACGATTGACGTCCAGCTGGTGACTATCGACGACTGAGTACGCAAACCACCCCCGATCATTACCCTTTGCTGCACATTCTCGACTTGGCAGCTACCTTAAAAAGTACAACTTCTTTTTCGAAAATCGATCTAGTTAGAACATATAACCGAATTCTCATGGTTTCGGACCATATACACAAAATGTTTACCATCACTCTCTTTGAACTCAACGAATTTTCGCACATGCCTCAGTTTAAGAAGTTCGGCCCAAACATTTTAGAGATTCATCGATGACGTCCTTAGTCGTTGCAACTTCGTACACACGTATATAGATGACCACTTGATCACAAGTCTGGACAGAGGACCTCATCTCCAGCATCTGGAACTTGTTTTCGAACGACAGCAAAAACACAGAATTACATTCAGAGATGTCAGATCGGAATCGGCTACTTGAAATTTCTTCGACACAATATTGATGCTCAAGACATTCTCCATCTGAGAAGCAAAGTGGTGGCCATTCTGGATTACCCAAAGCCGGCCACATTCAAGCAATTACGTATGCTCAACGGCTTGGTAAGTTTCTATCGACGGTTCATACGGAACTGCACGTCTCTCATGAAAGCCTCAACAAACCAAATTCGTGGGAATGCGAAAATCATCAGTTTGGGGGACAACGTGAAAAACACTTTCTCCACAGTTAAGGAAATTATCACGACGACAACTGTGCTCAGACATCAGGACATCATAGCATCCATTAGTATCACAGCAGACACATCCGACTCGGCAGTCAGAAGAGTCTTACAACAACGACAGCTGGTAACCTCTGGCTTTCTTTTCGAGACAGTTGCAAGACACTGAACCGGGGTATAGTACTTTCGATAGAGTACACCTAGCCATGTATTGTGCTGCACAGCACTTTCACAGTCTGTGGAAGGCTGATAATTCACTCTTTTCACCGACCACAAATCTCTTGACTCCCGTCTAAGCCCGTCTTCGGACAAGTACTCTACCGCTATTTAACTATCACCACAGACTGTGGATCTCAGTTCGAGCCTGGGCTTTTCGGTTGTCTTATCACACTACTAGGAACCACAAGGTCTCGAAACACAGCCTACCGGTCGCAAGCTAACGAGTTGGCAGGATGATTCCACCAGCAGCTGACAACCTTACTGTCAAATCTAAACGTTTCACAGTGGACTGAGCCTCTCCCACTCGTGTTACTCGGTATTCGCTATGTGGTGAGAGCTGACATTGGATACACTGTGGCACAACTCGTTTATAGAACGGCGTTCCGACTTCCAGGAGAATTTGTAGACCCTTAACTTTCTTCAATGAATATGGATCTAACCTCCTACACGAACAGGCTCACAGGCTCCATGCGTACATGTAAGTACGAAGCAGAACCAGTCACCTGTGACTGTTCATGAAATGCAATTAATTGGCACGCTTTTGTCGTCCTTGAACTTGGCGAGGCTCGATAAACTGTTCGACAACCGGTGACCTACCTGCTGGATGACATGGCTGAGACCTAGTGATAATTCATCAACCCTACGGGTTTTGTTTGCCATTCCTGACCTCCCTTCCCTTTGTGGGACTATTAGCTTGAATTATGTTTTAGAGACGCTACTGAACTTTTATTTCTCTTCATATCGTTAGTACCAAGAACTGAAAAGCAGGCTTATTGATTCATTTAATTGTAGAGTTATGGTCTAAGTACGTTATTAGTACTGCTCTAATGATAGACCTACTTCCAAAATTGTAGATACATCATGACGTGACCACCTTATCTATAAGATCTTACATGGAAGTCAGATCATTGTCTACACCGACTCATCGTGTCGTAACAACTAACAACAGGATGTCCGGAGTTTCTAAGGAACACATTTAGACTAAAGACAGGATAACGTATTTAATGTGAGTAAAGACAGGTTATACAGAATAACCACGCCTGGAAGGCTGAGCCATGCCCTCTGATTGAATTGATTGTCCCCGCGTTCACCATTGTTAATCTGCTCTTCGTGTCAATTGTTGATTACAAATCTTTTCAGTAATAATATATTGTCGCCGTATTTTCTAAAGTGCACCAACTGGTCGCCGTAAATCTAAAAATGGAACAAATCACATGCCTTATTTAGGAATGATCTGATTCTCAAACAATCCATGAGCATAGTCATTTCATGCGTTCATTAAAAAGTCTCGGAAGTAGCATGATATAGGTGAGGATATTCAATTTGAATTGCAAACCATATCACGTCTCGTTTAAACCTTCAACAGAATGCTTCTATCTATAGGCTGTTGTTCGAAATTTGTGGAATGACACTAATTTTTGATCGGCAATCAATGACTCCTCGAACCCTCGTTATCACATCCGTGGTGCATATCAGGCGACCAAGATTGCTAGTTATTACTTCAAGCAACAAGTGCCGGCGACGTGGTTCAACAAAGCAGTTATCATGTTTGGTATGAAGTAGGGGAAACTTCAAGGTGTTCAAGAGTTTTGAGAGTTTTAGCAGCATAATATGAGGTATCGACACCACTAAGTGTTCTTCTTTTTCAATGATCAGGATCTATTGAGTTCTGAGGTTTCTCGGGGTGCTCAGGGTTGTGTGCAGTTACCTTAATTATCCAGAAAACAGATAAGCGTTGCACACAACTACGTTTATCTTCAGGTCACAAAATTTTTCTTCACGGAAAAAGCTTTGATTCTGGATGATCCCGTGATCTCCGAAATTTGATTGGGATTTGTAGCTTTTTCATCTACTGATTTATTTGGATAACAGACAAAGACATACATCATATGTCATTATAGCTTGGATAAGAAGCGTTTCTTAAGTAGGTCTTCGCAAAATATTGGCTGATCATTAACTTATTTCATTTTGGTTAATATTACTGGCAAAAAACACTGTCACAACTCGATATTATGGAGCCGTTGGTCTATCTGTCGTTTAATGGTTCATCGGGCCCACGAGGAGTTTACATTCTCAAGAAAATCATATGTATCCCGGATATTCACACCTTGTGACTTGTGTCTAATCTTTTAACACCATCAGCGAAAAACATTTCTGAACTAACTTCATGGAACTTCAGACTTTTCAGCATCTACAGGCGGGTGTTCTAGTGGGTCATTATATATACTAACTGGAGAGACTAAAAATTTCACAGGTTTATCTTAACGAAGGAAAATGTCTTTTTGAGAATGTACAGGAGACTAGGAGCCTGGTGTGCGATAAATTAGCTGGATTTCATTGCAATTTTTCTATGGCCGTGTGATGATAGCCTTCTTAGTTGTACCAGTCGTCCACAGCAGGAAGCGTTTATTAAAGGATCTGGCTCATATAGACCTTCTTGTCTATTCTTAAAAACTAATCAACATTTTTTGAGGTATAACATCCTTCGGAATGCCCGAAATTAATACCCCAATTCTAACGAATTTTATGGGACAAAAGTATCAGTAGAAATTTTTGTAGATTAGGTTTGTCCAACCATGTTAACGTGCTCTACACAAAATTGACATAATATAAAAGAATAATATGAAAGTCCAGCCTTCAATCTGCAAGACATAAGTCCCTTCTCATAAAACCAATAAATGCGTAGGACCGATGACGAGTAGTAGTGATACATTTTTCTTGTACTTTGTTGATAGTTCTGTTATCGCCATGTCTCAGGAAATGACCTGGAGATAGCCGCGTGAAAAACTAATTGTCTCTCCCCATTGATTTTCCACGTCTAATAAAATACATTGTATTGAGATCTGTTTCTAGAACTTTAAAAGTCTGGCTCCCGAAATATTCAAAACTGTTTTTAGTGTTTAAAGGAGACTTCATTT
This sequence comes from Schistosoma mansoni, assembly GCF_000237925.1. NCBI lineage: Eukaryota > Metazoa > Platyhelminthes > Trematoda > Strigeidida > Schistosomatidae > Schistosoma > Schistosoma mansoni. The sequence continues at coordinate 20,083,728 of NC_031497.1, forward strand.
GAAAAAATTTCACTTCACATCTCCCTAACTTATGAAGGGTACCACCTTCTCGCAACGAGTTAAAAGAAGGACAACCGGAAAGTTGAATTGATTATTAGCAAGCACTACTCAGTTTGTGGTTTTAAATCCGTAATCATTGTAGAATAAACTGTCTAGGGAGATATAGTTATTATATATCACATTGTGTACAACTTTCCTCTCTCTAATAGAGCAAATGTACATCGCAGTACCTAAATACGCTTAAGACGTTGTCCATTTAGGAGGGTAAGGGAAAGAGCTCAGTGTGTCGTCTTTATTGATGGTGATAATAGATCAGTTGAATCGTGTCGACACACTGTAATGGTTTAGCCACTGTCCTTTCGAATAGGTCAGTTTCCCGATGCGTGAAGCAAATAACAAGGCAAAACCATATAAAAGCTGTGGAACAACCAGGTTGGTTGATTACAACCTTTATTTAATCAGCAATACCAATCTATCAAAATAACTGAGGGAAGAATAAATGACACAAATAGATTGTTTTTAATCTCTTTTTTGAATAGCGTAAGGGATGATTGGTCCTAGACGTAGCGAAACGTTAATACATGTAAACGCTCATTGTTCAAGGTAAGGTGAACCCAAATATTGTCGTTTGGGTTATATAACACGAGGAAAGGGTTCAAACATTCTAATCGTTTGATTTAAGAGAGAATTATAAGCTCCATCACTAGCTTGATACTTACTCCCTGAGCACTCTAAAGGGTACCTTTATCTGCAATCACATTAGGGCTAGCCGCTTGGATGCAATATTCAAATTGAGACTTCACGTGGTGGAGTACATCGAAACATCTTCCAACCAACGCAATGTGGTGTGGCACTGTGGGGCCAGTGAAATGTTACTGAACCCTAGCCAAATCATCCGGCAGTTGGATCACTAAATATCGAACAGATCATCGATTCCCGTCAAAATCAAGGACAATCAGAGTGCATCAGTCAATCATACGCCAAAGACTGGCCCCTGCGGCAGTGGCTCTATTTTCGCTTGCATCTACTTTAACTTATATATTCCTGTAATAACGCCCTTTGTGTTGTACAGTCTTCAGAGCATCCATGGTCTCTCGATACTTCGATGAGGCAATCCACGTAAGGTGATGATCGCGAGTTATGACTTCGAAGTTAGCTTGTTCGTCACACCGTTCCCGTCTAACTCGAGTAGACCTCCAGTCATTCAACATAGATCGTCAACGTTGATGATCTGCAGTACGCTACAGTGCGCCGTTGATTTAAGGTCACAGCTTGCATTTACACCTAGATCTTTAAGTTCTATAATGTTTAGCAACGGTAAGCTGTTATTTATAAATTGTCGGCCATCTTTAGGTCTGGTGCGTACCATTGACTTAAAAAGAGATTCAATAATAAGCAGCTAGGTTTAAGCCATATAACCATTGCGTCCGAGTCATTTCAAAGCTTTGGTTTACCAGTTTCCTCGTGCACCACACTATTAACACCAAACACCTGATCCTTTACAATCTTATTCAATTTTTGGGATTCTTCAACGTTGTGGTTCACAATCACCCTACTGGGATAGCTATTTCTGCGCAAAAACGTTCTCAAAGTATAATGTTTACACTAAAACTAGTCACTTTTACTTGTAATGTAGTGTCTGCTGGTATACGAAATCTCTACTGCCCTGAAACTAACGGGTTCACATAAGCTACAAGATATACAGATCTACAAGTAACTACCAAACTGGCAAGAATTAGTGAAGTCAAGTGGCTAGATTAGTATTCGTTGGACATTACAAAAGATTTGGAATCACACTGGAATGACGGGATATGGGTGCAGAGAAATCAGTCAGTATGTAACAAAGATAATAAATATTGGGTTATACCTCTACTGTTCAACCCTACCGAACTAACACCCTCATAACTCAGATTCAGGCGAAAATTACAGGAGTCGCACTTTAAAAAACTGGAGGTACTATTCTGGTATCTAAACACAGATCTCAAAGAATAAACAGTTCAGTGTTCCAGTCGGCATATGATTTGCAAAACTTTGGGTCAGAGCCCGGCGTTTGTTTCATATTGTCAAAATAAAGCTCCAGAAAACCACTGATAACACTCTACATCTATTCAAATACTCTGGACATTACTTTTCGGCAATCTAAAGATGTCACAGATGTTCGGAGTTTGACAACACTCATATTCGTAACATATTTATGATCGAAGGAAATCAACCAGGCCAAATCAGAAATGGAGTTCGAAGAAATATTTGAAAACTTATCGATATGTTGAGAAAAATTTGATCTAAGCTGACCAGTAGTTGCGAGGGATGTGTAGCACGGTATTCCTAATTGTGATCTGGTGCGAATGCATGACCGAGCGCCTTCAGCTAGAGTGTGTCCGGTAAAACAGCGCACTTTATGAAGGTTGCGTTGCGACATGCAACCGATGGTCGAGAATAGGTCCATATGAAGTTGAGGGCTTCTATCAACCTCAACCTTATATCCCTCTGGAATATTTGAGGCTTTAATGACGGTGCAGGACGAAGTCACAAGTTCCATATATGTTTTCGGTAGCGCATCTCAAGGGTTTTAGCCCACTCCTTACCACTGGGGTAGTGATGACCCTAAGACTTGGCGAGTCAGCAGCTTAAACCCAACGGCTTTGCCTTTTGTAAATACTCTTTTAGTAGCTTGTTCAGCAACATCTGGTATTATTTCGGGGATACCTAGTTCGTATAATAATTCAAATACTTCTAATTTTCACAGAAGCCCAAGAAACTCATTAGTATCCCTGACCCTTGCATGAACATCTTGTCGAGCTGAGTGGAGGTTGATTCTTTGCAATATTGGATTAGTCAAAGGCATATTTACAGATTCAGGTTGCTACTGAGTGTAAAGATCTACTTGCCATAAACACAAAAGTGTCTATTCCGATATCATCTACTATCTTTCAGGGTGAAGATGACCTCATCCATATTTCAGCAAGTAATGGATGTCATGCTGCAGCTTATCTGGGTACCGTACTAATCACGGGATCACATGGAATGGATTTGGAAATAAAGCTCGACCTAGTGCTATCGTGAATAGCCGAATATGGAATCCGGCTCCGTGCAGAAAAATGTAACTTTTGCATGCAATAGGTACGCTATCTTGGGTTTATAATCGATACAGGAGGCATGCCCAGAAAATACTCAGGTAGTGAAAGCTATGCCTCGACCGACTGATGTTCTAACACTACGATCTTTTTGGGGACAATTTAACAAATATAGAGCCTTTCTACTGAACATTGATCTCACACGTCCCCCGTTGGATAGTTTTCTATGGAAGAATATAGAGTGGAATCGGTCTACGAAAGTTGCCAAGATTCTTTTGAAGAAATCTAGGAGCTACTAGTCTTTAATCTGTTACTTATGCATCACGATCCTTGCCTACCTATTGCAGCAGCATCAGACTACCTAGACTACGGCATTACAGCAATTATTTCCCACACCCTGTCAGATGAATCTGAGAAAGTAATATCCTACTCAGCTGGATTTTCAACAGAACGTATCTATGGTCAAATTTGAAAAATAAATATTGCAACAAAATTTCACAAGACGATATTCGGACGTTAGTTCACTCTCTTAACTAACCATAATCCATTGTTGGCTATATTTCGGTAAAAAAAAAGGATTCCGGTACACACAGCCAACAGACTGTAACGACGGGCAATTACTCTTTTGAGTTTCAACTTGATGATTAAGTACCAGCTCACTATCGGTTCCCGACAAACTGAAATCCTGTCCATACTGATTGGTTCGCAAACGAAACTCTAGTACATAGACTGTTGAAAGACGCGATTGATGGTCTACCAGTTACCTTTGAAGTCATCAAAAAAGCTACAGAAAATGACAAGATATTAAAGAAATTAAGTGATTATCTCTCCTTTTTGCTTATTACCTAAAAGTGGTTTATTCATTCTTGTTTTCTACCAAAGAAAAGTAAATTTCAGCGGTAATCCAAGAAGACATAAAGAAGTTATACGAATGGTCTAAGTCGTGCAATCTGTCACTGAATACTGACAAACGTGGATTTACTTACATTGGCCGCAGCTTTAACCTAGATCTTGCTGAATACAAACACATACTGAAACCTCTCAGCATTGTTCATGACCTGGGTTTGAAGCATAGCAACAGTCCGAACTTTTCCAGGCACATTGCTTCTCAAGTACCCAAAGCAAAAAACTAGTAGAATTCATGGTGATAAACTTTAATAACATAGAATCTAGATTATTATTATATAAAAATGTATCAAACACATCATTGAATATAGTATTTTAGTTTACAATAATTGCAGCGATAGTGGTTTGATGAAAATTGAAGGTTCTCAAAGAAAATCCACCAAAGCTGCTTTGGAGCATTTCAACAACAAGGATTATCATCAGTAATGTCACCAACTCAAGTTACAGTCCCTCTGAATTAGGCGCATTAAACCAAACCTTGCCATTATCTACTGGGTTAAAAATGGCATTTCTCACTCTTCCGCATCAACCCTTTCGTACTCTATCATATCATCCCACAACCTGAGCAATAAGGAGCACATTCTATAAATTCCGAGAACATGTAAAAAATTACGCCAGAGTTTCTTTGTTATTCGTTATTCAACCATGTGTAACAGACTCCCAATAAGCCTTTGCTGAAGTAAAACTATAACTCAGTTCAAGATTCTCCTTGATGACTTCTTCCCCAGTGGTTTGCGTCACCTATCAAATGCCAGTATGATTACCAATGATGATTAAATGTAATAAAGCAGAAATATTACCTTATATATGTTTTGACTTTTTATAATATACCCGAATTTTGTCTTTGTTTTGCTCCTCACTAACGAAGGGGAATTCTGTAGGCAATAATTACACCAAGTCACTCAATAATATAGAAGCGACAACCAAAAACCCAAGCAGGTGATATACTATATACAAAAGTATTCTATTAAAACTACTTAGTTCCTGCGGAACTCGATGTGGTGCATTCCTCTTGAACGGAGCGTTGTTTATGCATTTCTTGGAATCTGTTTTTCAGTAAAGTATCCAACTCCCAAAGTTCTAATCGCCCAGGGATCTGTAGGTGAACAGTGTTGTCGTAAATAGTGACTGAACTTGCTTCAGAAAGTACTGTTAAGGTATATTCTGTTTAGTTTGTACTTATATTTACCTGTTTCGTACCACAAGCTTAGAATATTTTGTGCAATTTCTGCGTTACAATGCATCAAACATCACTTCCAAACTAACATTCGAGCGATTAATTAACCTTAACCGACCGTTTTATTTCTTGCATCTAGTTGTAGAACTACGTTATAATGGACAGGATGAGTATTCGTTTAGTCAGTGCTAGTCTCAATCCTAATTTAGAGTTAATTAGAAGAGTACAACTGCCCAGAAATACATAGTAAAATATTAAAGCTACACCATCCGATGACTTGAAAGCCTCTCCACTCTAATATGGTGACAAGAGTGGATTGTCGCAGTACAAATATACAGAATAATAAAATTGTTTACAAGGAATATCCAAAATAAATGAAATGCTCCTCACATTTCAACGAAAATTAGAACATTCACAAAATATAGTGAAATCCACAGTATTGTATTTTATTCCAGTAAAGATAGTTATCACTGAATACAACAGATTTTGAAGCCTATTGAAACTACATTACATTTTAGAGTCGCTTTACCTTTAAAAAATGAGTCCTAATATTGATCAAATATTAATATAAGCACAGTTATAATATACACAATGGTTTAGTGATTACTATTTACATGGAATTCCTTTTTCTTTTAGGAATCATTGAAATCCTTGTTTCTTTAGACAGGAATTGTAGTGTTCACCGAGTGCGAACGCATAACGGTGGTATCTAAATGATTTTTTAATGGGAAAAAAATACAGGAAAATTAGGTAACCAAGTAAGCAGACCAAAAATCTAAAAATGGTCAATTATACTAGACTGTTTTTCACAACCTCATCAACCGATTTGTCATGTTTATCTAATACCCGATGCCTAACTAAATGACAAATGCTAAGATTAGGCATATAATGCTAGGCAAAGATGGTGAATCGGCTGGTGAGGTTGTAAGTTTTCATTGACTGAGGTGGTTCGAACAAGAGTTACGTATGCCCAAACATTGCGTACTTCGATGGAGGATGTTTATTGGTGTAAAAGTAAGTAGGAAGGAAGCTTAGGGTGGCTGAATTAGTCTCTGAAATGATTGGCTGTTGACGTGGTCAATTTTGATGGTGAAAACTATCTGGTTGGAGTTCATTTAATAACCGTGATCAGTGGTTGAAGATATTGAATGATATGGCCCAAAATACCTTAAAACGGCTCTACGTTGATTAAAGCTGAATAACTTCTCCAATCATATATATATATATATATATATATATAAAGCAAACGGATAATAATACCAACATTCTAGGAAAGAAAGAAGATTAGTATCAGTACTTTAATAAACTTACACAATAGTGATTGGTGGCTGTTCAGAAAACTCTTCCCCAATGATTAATGAGACTCCTTCAGCTTGTAATATTTCAATAGGAAGTTGAAGCATTGTAGATAAGGCACGGATCTGTAAAAGAAAATGTGAACGAACAGTGAGAATAATCGATAAGATGCGGAAGAATCAGGACTAACATTTAGGTCAGTAGTTCAATGCTAAGATGATTGAGTTTCAGTTACTGAGTCCCCTAGGTTTGAATGCCTCTCCCTTTACTTCAGCTTGAGGGATCGCGTAGTTTCATTATCCATTACATTTAGAATGTGGCTCATACCTAAGTACTTAGAGAATGAGTTAATTTAATACTATTTTTAGCGATTGTTGTAACTGAATGAATGCTCTGAAAAAAGCGATTTGTTTGACAGTAGTTATTTTTCTAGCTTCTCTCCCTGCTTTGTATTTTAACTTTTATCCAGGACTTGTGTAACCATATTTCTATACTTCTCAATCCTTTTTGACTAGGTCTTTATTATATATATATATGATTGCTTAGTAGAGCAGATTGTGGAGGTTACTTTATTTGAAAAATCTTTCATCGCAAAATAATACTATTTAGAGAAGCATCAAAAACAAAGTAGGACTGGGCAGTCGTTTCGTTCTGATGTAACCACCCACTATCCCAAAACGGAAATGAACAAAAACCTTTATTTCATGGTATGGTACATTTATATCATTGGTTGAGAATTTGGTGATTCACATTTCTAATGTCAATCAACTCCACGTGATACCTGGAGGTCCAGGGTTCGAACCAGTGTGGAGCGATGGGAGATTATTTATGAAGAGCCGTAGTCTAAGGCAAAAAGCTGTATCTAGCACTATATGGCTTTCAGAAGTCCAGTTAATGACGAAAACCACCTTTAACCTTAAGTAATCACTTTGTAAAACAACCATCTATATTCAAAATGGAAATAAATGTTTAATCATAGAGTGAATGGACTGTGACTGCTAAGTTATTTACAATAGGATGGTGAATAATACTTAATGTTACATATAGGTAAATAGAAGAGTCATTGGAAGAACATTTATAAACATCAAGGAAATAAATGTCTCCTTTAAAATATAAACAATCACAAGTCAACTTTTTGTAAAAAATACATTATAGACAAATTAGTCACTAAATAACAAGTGATCTGAGAGACACATATGTAACAGAATCTCAGAGAAAATTGTTACTCAATACAAACAACGTATAAGAAGGGTAAATTAAATACAATTTAACTGTAGATTATCTGGTAAATAAGCACATTAATTTTGGAAACCAACAAAAACAAAACATATGAATTAATAGGCAAAAATGTGAAAAGATAACTGTTACTAACTTCAATTTGTCCACCCCACGTTGATGTTTTTTCTATATTGTCACAATATTGTTCAAAATTAGCTTCAAATAAGAGGAAAGTGAAACTATCAAAAAATTCTGACAACGTTATCCAATATATTTACGATTTGAACTGAATATTTTCAAGTCTAATTTCAATTTCAAGAAACTCTTACAACCATCGTTAATTCTTAAAGATGAAAAGTTTATTTCATTAGGACTGATATTAGCATAAGGCTATAGTGATGAAATAAATTCACTGTAATATAAGTCACCATAAACATACAGTAAAAAAGCATTAGTTGACAACCATTCATAACTTATAATCAAGCTGGATAAGTTAGTGGGTTAGAGCACAGACATGTTTTACATATCGATGCAGAAAATCAGTGCTTGCGCTAGTATATGAGCGTTTTGTAAAGGATGAAGCGAGATTAAATTTCGACATGGCATCAGTCTAGGCAGTCATTATATAAGACAGTTTAAGTCATCTTAGTGGTTGAAACTTTCATGGTTAAGGGTAAATAAAATAATTATTATATATGATTAAAGGCGTGGGTGATATGGTTTTTCAAGACCAAATGATATATTACAGTTGTGTTTTATCCACTGTTTCCCTCTTAATAGATCTTGAACATATTATTTTTCCTCGGAGACTTAACGAACGTCTTTGTAAGCTAAAGTTCTTTTTTTTTTACTAAAATTAGCTTTCAGAATATGATTAGTTAACATTATGATAATGACATTATCATTTCTTGACACTTGAATATCATCAAAGCGTTAATTGTCTTAATTAGCTAATGAATCATTGATTGAAGATGCAAAGTTTAAATTAACTATTTTATACTTTAAGATATCTAGCTAATAACATTGTTGGAGTTAGCTGAACTAATTTATTAGTATGTTCAAGTGAATACACTTTATACCAAAAGATGGAAATGTCTATATTGAAAAAAAAGTAATTGGGAGTAATTACCGCAACTCAATAACTAAAGTTATAAAGTAATATACCCAGATTGGATTAAAGCAAAAACAACAAACACAGTAGAATAACGTGAATTCATGTCCATCTCATGGGTTCTCTTTAGCTGATTAAAATTTAGAAACAGCACTAATATTTTAGTCATTTGTAAAGGTTGTTTAGATCTTCGCACTGTTGATGTCAAGAACCCCAATTAATTTGCTTCGTTTGACATCTGTGCATCATATGCAGAATGCCTCGATATTGCCATCAAATCACAACCACTTTAAGCAGCTGACGAGTCCTAAATAGGATGAAAAGAGCATCTTGAATACCGCTGCTAGCCACTAACCAACTCTTCTTAAAATCCTCGTGACTAAATGGTAATATTAAGGCAATCCGCACAGAATCCATATTTGCCAAAAGAGATTGAACAACTCCGATCCTTAAAGTAGATGAGAATATTCAAACAAACAATACATAGAAGTTAAGATTCGTCCCAATGCACAAACCAGTGGCTAAGTGGATAACGCGACGGCGTTTGAAGTGAACGGTACTTGGTTCAAGTCCCGATTTGAAAAGCAACACTGTGGCAACTTCACATACAACTGGGTCACAAATAGGATAAAACATATATCCTGTACTTCATTGCTACCCATTACCTAACTCTGTTTATTATTAATACTTATCAAAAACCAGTGTACATTAATTGTAACGTATAAATGAAGATTGGTAAAAAGGACAACAAATATGATGAATTATAAAATATTCAAATGGTTGAATATTTATAATATTTACCAATGTGTTCAGCTTCGACATTTAATTGCATAATATACTACTTCGTGCTCCGAATTATATAAATGCCTTTTTTAATTTTTACATCATTTTTTTAAGTTTTTTTTCATTTTACTCTATAAATATATCCATTTTAACAGTTTCTGTTACGCACTCTTCATTTTCTAGAAGGTTGTTTCCATGTGTTTTCGAAATTTTCCCTTCAGAACTTTCACACTAATTAACATACAAATATCCAACCAATTAAAACCTTCATAGTTTATCCTTAAGTATTGTGGTTATTTTACCAATCTTCATTAATACAATATATTGTAATTGGTATCAAATAATTATTACTATTATTTCTAGTTAATGAGCAAGTGAAGAGAATTTGCATCATAAATAAATTCATATTAATTAAGCTGGCACGTTTGTTGTTTTTGCTTTGTTCAAATTTATCAATGGAAAGAATTGCATGAAGTTATTCAGATTAGAGCCAAATGTAGTTTATCGGGTTGACTGGTTCACTTATCTTAGAAGTTTCACCAGTCTTGATGTGGTGTTGTGCGACGAAGTCTTTGCGTGTGTTCAGAAAGTTTAATTGGCTTATGGTCTTTTCTTGAGTAGTTTTAGATAAACTACCTTGTACTTTTAAGGCCTTGCCACTGGTAATCGATGTCTATGGAGTAAGGTGAAGTATATCTGTCAGTGTAAGAAGATAAATGCTGGTTATTTGGAGGGAATGCCTTACCGACGTTTTCCCCCTATACAATTAGCAGTACGACTTTACCCCCGAGCTAAAATTGTGCGCTTTTATTCTTACCACCTTTCAATCAAACTCCTTGGCATAGTAAGGTCCAAAAGAACAATTTTTCAGCTAGTGTTGCTTGATCAAGTCGCTAAAATCAGAAAGCGCGGCCACCACGCCAAGGTATCGGTTACAGTTTGGACCAGACGGGTAATACAGTAACTAGCTTTTATGCAAAAGGTATAGCCCTAAGACAGGACAACAGATAGACCAAGAGAATCTCAATCTTGAGTGACATAAAAGAATTAACAGGATCATGTTAATTATGATAGAAAATGTTTTAAAATACTCTAATCGACACAAGACTGTAAGGTTTTGACATAATTCAAAAAAAAAATAATTCGTAATGAATTAAATTAATTAGTACACATTGAAATAAACATATACGACTAAATGAGATGATGATGATAAATTAGCTTCTCCTGATTTCAGTGAGTACTAGAATAGGGGACAGAAATAAATCAACATATAAAGTTGCAATTTTCAAACCATACAACGAAATTTAGTCTGTCAATACAACAGAATACAAGGTAATTAATTCATCGAATTATTCATTCAAATAAGTCAATAGATTTTCATCGCTGAGTTTGTCTACGATGCTCGCTAACTGTGTCTTACTCAGAGCACTTGGTCGATTCCCTACTCATTTGTTAGGTGATTGATGGATATTAGCGTGATTTCCACCACAGATTTCATTTTTAGCCCTAATATTTACTACATTTACGTTTTTTATTCGAGATGTCACGCCACACTTTACTCAACACCTTCATAGTAGACAGATGATTTTTACTTATCCCTTTGATCAATAAAAAAGTTATTTGCTATCACACATTCAACCAGTCATATGGTGTACAGTGTTACAAAGAAAAGTATGCTGGGAGTTATATGGCCACGTATGAAGTTGTGAATATAAAATGTGAAGGTGAACAGCGATTCAGTGCTAATTTCTTTTCAACAGGTCAATAGTTGACTAGAGTTCCTGATGAGATCTACCTTTTAAACTAAATAAGTCGTAATAAATAACTTAACTGAATTACACTTTTTTAAAAAGAAGTTTGTTGCGAAATATGTACAGGAAATTACGGCAATCAATTAAATTACAATACCTATACTCATTGGTTCTCCAGAATCTGGGTTGAACAAAAATGGTAGGAAATCATTCATATTCTTGCGAATGTGATACGATGCAAGATGACGCAAAATTTTCACCACTTGTTTCATTGTCTGATCGGTATTAATATCATTAAGATTTTCTGGATTAGACATTTCAATCTTTCCTAGTAATTCGTGTAATGGATAATTTCGAATTTTTAATTGATGCCCAATTGACTGATAAAGGCAATCTCCATCTGAAGGAACCTCACAATAAATAATACGAAGAAAGAACAGTAAAAGAATCATTGGTAGAAGAGTTATAACGACTATTTCTCTCTTAATTAGATATTAATGAAGCGCGGACATTTCTGCAAATGAATTACAGAAGTGAATTGACCAGTAAACATTGAGGTGTTTACATTATACTAATATCTGTTTACCCGGTTTTGGGTGAGACATTTTGTGAGAACTAATGATATAAACCTGTTGAAGCAGGTTTCGATCCTGAGAAAGTTAAGTGCTTTTATTAATAGGTCATCATACACATAGGTAACTACAAATGATACTTATTTTATATCTATCTAAGATTGTCTTTTAGAGGTACCTGAAAAGGAAAGTGGATTATAAGTGCTCTCAGTGACCTAAGAGAGTGACCGCAGTGCCCAAGGGACAACTGCTTGAGATCGGTCACACACGACCTTTTTGTGTCAGCTCCGTATTTGTTGGGACCTTACCGCCAGAGACGGATATCCGTGGGATAAAGCGAGGTGTGCATTTTTAGGATCGACCTTTTCTAACCCCACCCCTCCTTGTGGGAAGGCAGCGTCGCTGTTATGCTGGTTGCCTGAAGGAAGCACCTTATTGCCCTCACACCTCTGTACAGTCAGCAGTACGAATTCGCCTTCGGACCTTGGGATTGCTGCTTTTAGTCTTACCGCTCTTCTGCTTGTATCCCGATGAAAATTGGGAGGCATAACACATGTACAAGTCCTTTCAGTAGATTAGTGAACATTCGTGTCCCTGAATTCCAGGAGTAACTTAGAAAACACTAAATCCGTAGTTACAATACAAACAAGGAATTCGTCGGAAAAGTCTATAACAAAACATACCTATAGCTTCTGTTATTTACCATGGGTTACGAAGTACATTTCAAATAATGGCGATACAATATACTGCACTTTCCAAAAACAAATCCCTAAACATTCAACTTTTCTAATACTAAAAAGTGATTGGGTATGAACATTTCAACCTGCTATAAAACTATTAGCGAATATATTTATTATGATACCTATCTGAAATTCATCCGTTAAACTTATTTTGTAAAAATCCAAAATGGAAGAATCATCAGTGTATAGCATGATTTATCCACAATCGAAATTTAGACGTGACACTGATGACACAGTTTCTGTGAAAAATACAACCAGAAGATAGACTTGTTTTTTTTGTAACAATACAACTAATTACTTAGAGGAACTAAAAAAGTACCGGATAATTACAATGGATATGATGTAAGCAACAGATATGCTTACATGCAACAAAAAGCAATCACAAATCGACTGATATTTCACATGCAAAACAATGACAGTCACAGAAGATTGAGGTAGTGAATAACCAAAATGTAGTAGGGATTCATCAAACAGAATATGAACTAACAATTGTGAAACAACAAAACTAAAAGCATGAAATCGCATGCCTGTTGGCTTGATGATTACCTATCTAGATAAACAAGACAATATATATATATATATGTCCCCGAATGCTCTGGTACGGCCGAGAGTGGGAAGGGCCCGCTCACTCTCGAAATGCTCTCACATGGCCACGCGTATATAGCCTCTGCCAGGGAAGTCCTACTCACTGCCTTCTCGTGGCGGTGGTGTTGTTTACGAAAGTGAGAGGACGAAAAGCGAATGTCCGGCGCTTTAACCGGGTTGGTGGACACGGAAAGTCCATCTAGGGGAGTTGGAAAACCCTGATTACAAACCAATGGTGCACATGGGCACCAGTATCTTGAGAGAACAAATAGCGTATGAACCAATTGTTTGTTCACCGGCTACCATGGAACTGCATCTCCTCACGATGCTCCACTACCTTGTGGGTTAGACCTCTAGGTCAAAGGCTCCGGGTGTGGCCTCCTCAAAGGCTCCGGGTGTGGCCTCCTAAGAATACCACCTGCTTCGGTCTTAGCACCCGAGCAGTATCATAGCCTTCACACAATTAAATATATCTGGTGTCCCATTGTACCAATATCTGTGTTGAAATATATATATATATATATAATATTGAAAGACCTGCTTCATATAATATTGAAAGACCTGCTTCAGTTTGGGCACCTGGGCAGTATCATAGCCCTCACACAAATCGAATGAGATTTGTGTGGCGCATATGTATCTGGTGCTTCCTTGTACCAATATTTATGTGTCTAAATAAAAATAATAAATAAAAAATATTGAAAGAACAATGACAAGACGGAGTTGATCTGAAAAGTGTGACGCATTTGTGTCATACATTTCGAACAATCTGGTCACACACAGGATGGGTTTGAATTCGCGAATAGCTAAGGCTTCTATAAACCTGAGGATTGACGCTTCACAATTTCTATACAATATCCTAAGACCCATTTCAATTGTATGTTTTGGTATCAATAAACATGCTTTTCTACTTCCCACGTTTACTGGGACATTTAACATGAACTGATTTTGAAGCCATCTAGGCATATTTTCCATAATCTTTGATTGCATTGTCCGATTACCCTTCCCTATGTATGTGTCAAGACAAACATGTAAATTAGTAAGTGCAATGGGATATGAAGTGATCGTTCGTGCAGTGTCTAGGACCACTTGGAATCATGGGCTTAATCTTTTCAATCACAATCAATTTAGCAGAGTAATATACTTCTCGATGGCTGCTTTTAGTCTGTCTTGAAATCAACCTGTTAGATTTACCTTTAAATTATAGGGAAGCATAAGCATTTTTCTTCGCAGCAGAATTAAAGAGGTTTTGGTGTTGACTAAATTTTTCACCTATTTATGAACTTTAGTGGATAACTGTTTGACATGAGTATTAGTCATCATCTTTGCGTCTTCTTTAAACGTATCTGTGGTACATATTCTTTGAGTCCTGTCAAAAAGGCACTCGTGCACCAGTGCTCGTTTATATCAATGGGCAGAAACTGTGGAAATTTAAACATCGACCAGTTCAGGTTGGCTTCTTATAAACTAACCGCCTTTTTGTTTCATCCACCCAATTATTCAAGGGTATGTTCAGAAATGGTAGTCAGTTATTACTTTCTTTTTCTTATGTCAGTGCGATATCATTCTGTACACTATTGAGTTTATCTAGTTATTTATTTATTTATTTAATCACATATATATTGGTACAAAGGGCACCGGATACATATGCGCCACACAAAATAATGAGAATGGGAGGAGAAGGAAGATGTGTATATATAAAAGAAGGAAAAAAAGAAAAGGAGAAGAGTAATGATGGGGGGAACTGAAATGTACAACCAGAAGAGCTCTCTCAGTTAGGAAAGTTATGGCCACTCTTTATGAAGAAAGTAGGAGAAGGTTACAGCAGGATCGCCACTGGCTTCTATTCTGAGCCATATCTGATAACGTCTCTAACCACTGTGTTGCACCATCTCTCGGACCCCAACCAGGGTGTCGTGAAGGACCAACGGAAGCTAGCCCTTTGCAGCTTTCTTTCATGCCACGACACCATGTCATACACTGACCTCCTTTCCGCTTTTTCCAACCAGTCCCAGGGTCGGCAAATAATGCACGACGTGGAAGTCTCTGGGACGACACTCGTAAAACATGTCGAAGCCACCGAAGTCGGTGTTTCAAGATGGTGACACCAATTGAATTATCGTCTCTGCGCCCGAACACACGATGCCGAACCTCTGCATTACTAACATGGTGTTGCCACTGAATGTCAGCAATCCTTCGGAGACAACGATGATCGAACACAGAGAGACGTCTAACACCCTCAACTCGGAGAGGCCAGGTTTCACAAGCATAGGGCAAAACTGCTCTCACCGACGCGTTGTAGATCCGACCTTTCACAGCCAGACTAACATCACGAAGGCGCCAAAGATGGCCCAGATTGGCATAAGCCGCTCTGGCTTTCATTATACGTGCATCAATCTCATCACTCACGCCACCACCAGCACTTATGTAGCTATCTAGATACACGAACTTCTCAACTACTTCAATCTGCTCACCATCCAGGGTGAGTACAGGATGAGAATCCTGCCAGTCTTGTAGGAGTACTTTGCACTTGGAGGGTGCAAAGCACATGCCGTACCTGCGGACACTGATTGCCAACTGATTAAGTGCGGATTGCATGCCTTGGGCATTATCGCACAGTAAGACAATATCATCCGCATACTCAAGGTTGAGAAGTCGTTCTCCAGGCAGCAGATCCACACCGCCATTACTTACATCCATCAGAGCTGTTTCCAGGATGTCATCGATGGCAAAGTTGAAGAGGAATGGTGAGATTGGGCAACCCTGCCTAACCCCGCTGCTCGAATGGAACAAGGGAGAAAGGTGGTTGTATGCCCTCACTCTGCCTGAGGTGTTCGTGTACAGGGCCTTTAAGATGTTAATAAAGTCTTCAGGCACACCCTTCTTCAATAGACAATCCCAGAGAACAGTCCTGTCCAACGAATCGAAGGCAGCCCTGATATCAAGAAACACTACGATTGTTGGCCTGCGATAAGTATGACGGTGTTCTAACATTTGGCGGAGGGTGAAGATGTGATCAATGCATCCTCGACCAGAACGAAAACTAGCCTGCTCCTCGCGAGTCAATCGTTCTCGGGTTTTAAACAACCTACGAAGAATGATAGAAGCCAATAGTTTGGACGCAATCGGAAGTAGACTTATCCCCCGATAGTTATTACAGGAACAATGAGAACCCTTTTTAAAGATAGGGACGACTATCGACTCATTCCATGATGTTGGAACACTTTCTTGTTCCCAAACCTTTGCAAACAACACAGTCAATTCCTTAGTCAAAAAGTCACCACCATCTTTAAAAAGAACCGGAGGTAAGTCATCTGTAACGTTTCAAGAGTTGGAGTTCCTTGAGGACTTCCGCCTCGTTTGGTGGATCAGTCGTCACCGGGCATAGGGGGCAGGACAAACTGGTTGACGTTGCCAGAGCAGCAGGCCAGTTGAACTGCCCTTCGAAAAATTCTGCCCATCGTCCAAGACGTCGAGAGATGTTAGTGATTGGAATCCCATCATCCTCGTAGATTGTTTCACTCACACCAGACTTCTTGCTGCCAGTGGCTCGGATGAGTTGGAAGAGCTTCCGGCAGTTACCAGATGCAGCTGCTGCTTCCATCTCATTAGCACGCTCCGACCACCAGGCTTCTCGGTCCTTACGCAAGCTTTGCCCAATTTCATTACGTAACAGCCTTCGTTTGTGGTCATACTCACGGTCACCCGGAGTAGACCGACGGGCTTCCATCAGTTGTAAGGAGCCAGAAGAAACCCAGTGCTTGTAAGCGGGACGTTTCGCGAAGCCGCAAGCGGCTTCACTCGCCATTTTCATGGCGTCGTGAAGATGCAACCAATGCTAATCTATACTTTTCAGTGGGGTGGTAGCTAGCCTAGAAGCTAGCTCCGCTCGATACTTACTTGCAACAGAAGTTGCAGCCAGTTTACTAACATCGATCCGTTGATGGCGGTCAATCCTTCGGCCACTGAAAAGTAAGGTGAGATTGGCGCAGACCAGGGCATGATCAGACTCCAGATAGGTACTCCAAAAGGAGCGGCAGTCTTGTACACAACCACGCCAGCGGTAGCTGATCGCGATGTGATCAATCTGAGTCCAGGCTTGGGATGCAGAGGGAGGACGCCAGGTGGCACACCGGCGATGACTGTGCCGGAAGTTAGTGCTAGCCAGAAACAGGTTGTGGTCTGTGCACAGTTGCAGCAAACGGTCCCAGTTATCTGTCCTGCGACCAACAAGTCCCCATCGGTCACCTAAACGACTCTCTTCTGTGCCTAGACGCCCGACCTGTGCATTCAAGTCTCCGGCTAGTACTACAATATCTGTCGAACGCGCTTTCTGGAGAAGAACAGTTAACTGATGGTAAAACTCATCCTTGATTGCATCCGGGCTGCAATCTGTCGGGGCATAGGCGGAGATGACGAAAAGACACCGTTTCTCACGCCGGTTTCTTCTCACTTTGATGGAACTTTCTAATCTAACAGCACATAACCGACTGTTAATGGGGATCCAATCGATTAGTGCTGCCTCAGCCCTAGCGCTTAGTGCGACACCAACGCCAGCAAGACAGGACGAGGATGTCACAGGGTCCCCGGATAAGCGCACGTGAAACAAGCTTTTCGAGGCGACAGATGGAGAGCGGATTTGTAGTACTTCACTAGAGTCTTGAATACGGGTCTCGGATAGACAACAAACGTCAACATTAAGACCTTCCAAAGACATAGCCAGCCCTATCTGTTGTCTGATCTGCATTAGTGTGCGAACGTTGAAGGAAGCCATCTTGAACGGCGTACGTGGTTTCAGAAAATCTGCTTCAGTATTCACAATCGGTGGAAACATTCACTTTCGACCAAACAGCGACTAGAGATCGTTTAGATGGAACAGAGTTTCCACCAAGAGCGAGCTGCTGCATAAGTTGAAAAGTAAGGTTACACAAATTGGGGATAAAAGGGGGTGAGTTAGCGATATGGTAAATAATAATAATAATAATAATAATAATAATAATAATAATGACAATAATAATAATAATGATAATAATAGTGATAATGCAAATTGTTTTGTTTCTAGCATGAGCGAGAATATAATTGTCAGTTGAATGTTTCATTTCATTTATTTGCGAGAGGGGTGTGATACTTCCCAGGTGCCCAAACTGAAGCAGGTGGTTTTCTTAGGGGGCCACGACCCGAGCCTTTGACCTAGAGGTCTAACCCACAAGGTAGTGGAGCATCGTGAGGAGATGCAGTTCCATGGTAGCGGGTGACCAATAACTGGTTCATACGCCATTTGTTCCTTCAGGATATGGAAACCCATGTGCACTATTGGTTTGTAATCAGGGTTTTCCAACTCCCCTAGATGGACTTTCCGTGTCCACCAACCCGGTTAAAGCGCCGGACATTCGCTTTTCGTCCTCTCACTTTCGTAAACAACACCACCGCCACGAGAAGGCAGTGAGTAGGACTTCCCTGGCAGAGGCTATATACGCGTGGCCATGTGAGAGCATTTCGAGAGGGAGAGCGGACTCTCCCCACTCTCGGCCGTACCAGGGCATTTGGGGGCGTTTATCTAGTAATTGAACAATAACCTAATCTTCATCACATATGACGAAGATATCATCCATGTGTCTCTTATACAGAGTTTGACAAATTTCAGAAAACACTTTAGTTACTTAAGCCTTCACAGATTATATCATCAAGATCGACTAACAACAGACCGATTTCTGGTTGTGTTCTATTAAGCGTTTCTCATAACTTACAGCCGTATAGCAGGAATATATCTTAGTCCTATGATCCACAATATGTAAATTAGCAAGCCTCTGAGCGATATAAATAATGACAAATATGCAAAACGTGTAATTTGTTTACATCTTTATAAAGACTTACTTCAAATAAACATAGGTGACGGGCTGAAAGTTCCTTTTCTAACCTTTTCATTTCAACAGATCGAAGACTATCAGATCTATCTGCTTGTATATTCCTTAGGGCAGCTGTCTGTTGAGCATGTTGAAGAGCAGCCCGTTTTTCACGACGACGAGCTGCTTTACTAACTTTTTGTGTCGATGCAAGTTTATCTGAAGGATACATCAGAGTATTTTCCAGATGTTACCCTGAGTGCAAGTATTATCCATATTCTCCAAAGATATCTTTTTCCTCACTGAACACAAGGGACAGAATTCTTCGCAAACAGCTTCAACTTAACAAACAGACTTGAATAGCTCCACGTTTTGTAATTTGAAAATCAATCTAGATGATAACTAAAATAACACACAAGCCAAAGTTAAGAATGTTTCTGAGAAAAGAATTAAAAAATGTATTAAGGTATGAATATGTCTGTGATAGTTATATGAAGCAAACGGCAGAAACAACAAACGTTCATGGAAGATTTCTTTAATTGAAGACATATTTGAGTTAGAATAATAAAATGGTGAATGAAAGTGATAAAAACACATCATTTCACAGCTCAAAATAACATAACAGCAACAAAAAGCGTAAATAATAAGAAATGTCGATGTTTACACCTTACGTCGATAATTTGGGGGAAATTAACAGAAAAGCCTACGTAACGCAGCCATTTGAATTTACCGCTTACTGTCACATATATTATCCATATATCTACAAAAACAACGTTTTGTTTGAAAACAGTCTGAAAACAATAATTTTTATATATTTGAAATTTCCTAAAGTCCAAACATCAGGGTTTTTTATTTGCTTGTTGGCATTGTTCATGTATGCTTGTTGACAATCAAAAATAACTTGCTCCTTGAAGGTAAGCTGCATAATCTCTTCGTTCTCACTTACTATTAACAAATACCTTCCTTGTCCCATAAGATTAATTTAGTAGAAATACACGAGAAAGTTCGTAAACCTAGGGCAACAGTGAAGTTGTCAATCTACCTTGAATGTCATATGTCGACATATAACGGGAAGTTGAGTAAGATACGAGCGATATTCTCGTAAAAAAAAACTTGCTTTTATCTTGATAACTTTCCAACGAATGCACGGTCGGTTCCTTGAAAATTGTTCGAGTAAGTTATATGAGAAAAAGCATCTGGCACTACGTTCTCCCCAGAAATATGTTGTATATCTGAAGTAAACTGCGAAATCTAGACCACTTTTCGAGGCTCTCTAGGTGAGTACGTGTCTAAAGACGAGCTTAGAGAGAAGGTGGGGTCTCGTGGTTAGTGAAAAAAGGCCATTCTCGACCTTTCAGGTTGTTGAAAGTGTCGTATAGCACAAAACACCACTGAAGTTCCTTGGCGAATGTGCTATACCTCGATTCAGTGTCTTGCAACAGTCCCGAGAAGAATGACGAAGGTTACCAGCTGTTGTTTACACAATGTTGTAACACTCCTATGATTACTGAGCCATACGCGTTGTAGCGGTGAATAACTCCCCAAAAACAATAGCTCTGTAAGTGTTCGACATTGAATGCCGACCACATTAGTTTTAATGGACTCACCTAGCTGAAGGCGCTCAGTCATGCATTCGCACCACATCACGAGTTGGAGCGCCGTACTCAACTTTTCTTGGGATCACAAGCCAGATTAGATCAGTCACTTTCTCGATATGTTGGTAACCCATCAAATATATCTTCCAACGTCCTCGTTTCTGACTTTTAATTCCACTGGTTGGGCGCGATTTATATTAGAAGGTGTTACTAGTAAAGTGTTGTCAAACTACGATACCTGTGACATCTTCAGCGTCTACTGCGACAGTAATGGGTGCATTGGTGTCTTGGTATGCGAGTATAATCGCTTTTGCGATAGTTTTCCTAACTGTAAAGAATGCTTGTTGCGTTTTGTCGACCGAAACAACTTAGAGGAAACAGGGATATTTCAAGAACCCTATAGACGTTGGGGATATTCATGGATTAAAAATACTTTTCTCTGTATCTTCTCTTTAATTGAAATATTCAGATTCAGTCAAACTAGGATTCAGGAATGAAGGAGTTGGTAAATACACTAATAAGTATATGATCTAAGCTCCATTGTTCCTGCGAGGGATGGATAGTACCGTGTACTCAGTGGTGACCTGATGTGAATGTTTGACCGATCGCCTTCAGCTAGGACATCCTCAATGAAACTAGAGAGGTTTCCATCAATGTTGAAGACTTACAGAACTATTATTTTACGGATTCATTTTCCGCTACTGCCGAAATAAATAAGGCATTCGTGTCGCATATGTTTTATGGCCGATTAATAACAGATTAAATAATGCTATCTGACTAAGTGATGTTCGTGCATTCATTTACGTTATTCAGAATAGGCTTACACACGCACTACAACTTACCAAATGAGAACTGACATTGGTCCCTCTAGATATATATAATTCTGAACAAGGGCAGTGATTTCGTACTTGTTATGATTATCGATGCTTTTGTGTATTTGTTACATCAAAAAGCATTCTTGTTCTACTTCAACTTGAATTATTTCGGTTAGTTTTTGAAATTTTGTTCAAAACTTTGTCTCGTGGTACCTTCTTTCTCATTTACTCTGACACATGTTTCTGCTGTGATCATATTGTGTTTTAAACCCTAATCTGATTACAATGGTTGGCAGTACTTACAAGTGTGGACGGCCAAATTGTTTATTCCTCGTGGATGAAGGGATGCAATGTGATGAATGTAAAAAGTGGTTCCACAAGATGTGTACCCGTCTTAGTCCCGCTGCATACAAAAGATGATCTAAGCCTAAATCGCATTGGCTTTGCATGTTCAGCTGCACAAATAGGACGATATTGATCCAGGAGGCTATGAGCCTATTAGCTCTGGACTCTAAAAAGAACGATAGTGGTTGCGCTGGTAACACAAGTACTGACAGTGAAGACTGTGTCATTGTTGTACGTGCTGTAACAAAACGCGTTAAACAACCTAGTAGTCACGACAATTTTGACATTCGAGTGAGACCGGATATGTCTCTTGAAGATAGAATAACAAGGAACACGGCACTAGCTGAACTAGAAACCTGTCTACAAAACGGTGAGAATAATTTCCGATTGGTGGGTTTTTGAATAGTCAGGTCTTCTAAGTGAATGCTACCAAGACCTGTGTGGATAGGTCGTTCTCCCTGGGGGTTTTATATGCCAACGCTCGTAGTCTAAGACATAAATTCTATGAACTAGGAGCATTAGTGGACAAATTAAGGCCACTCATTGTAGCTGTGACGGAAACATGGTTAGTCCTTGACTTCAACATCACCTCAAAATTATCCGGATACCACTTCTTCGGAGGTGAGAGACATAGATGAAGGATAGAAGGTGGCGTTCTTCTATACATATTCTATAATATAAATATCCGCTCCTCTGTTTGCGAATCCCATGATAGTGGGACTTGTGAAGTCATCAGCTGTGGGCTCACTGTCAGATGTTGTATAATTCTACTTGGTGTCATATACTTCAGCCCAATCTGCTTAACTTATGACTTTATTTTAGAGCACATTCAGCTACGGAGTGCAAATAACAGATGCTTGATATTGGGAGACTTCAATGCACCTGAAATTATTTGGACTGAGATGACCATGACAGGATCTATAAACTCCTTTGATAGTAGGTTTCTGGTAACAGTAATGGAACATGCATTAAACAGCATTTATACAAACCTACACGTTTTGGTGTAAACCAAGGTTCTCTGTTGGACTTGGTAATCACTCATGTGACCGAGAATATTGCCAACCTAAATATTCTTCCCCGTTAGTAAATAGCGATCACGCTGACACGATATACGATCGGGTTAAGCTTCGCCCAAACATATGGAGAGCTAACATATCGGCCATTCAAGTGTGTGTTGCTAAGACAGATTGGTCAGTAGATACTAGCACATCAGTTGAAGAAGCATTGTCTATATTTAAAGGCAAGCTTATTTTAGTCATGTCCTCGTTCATACCTTACTTGGTACCACGTAGACCGAATTATAGTCCACCATGGGTAAATAAACAAGTCAAGAAACTTCTTAGACGTAGGAAAAAGCACTGGAATATGTTCATCTCTACTGGTTTAGAACAGTACAGATCCAGTTATTGTAAGATTAGGAATATTTGTAAGGCGTTGACTAGTAAGACTAGACGGTCATATGAAAAAAAAATTGGTTAGGGATTGTAAATATATTCCAAAACAGTTGTTCTCATATATAAAGAGGCGAACTCAGAGAAGTGATGGAATCCCATCACTTTTTGTACGAGAAAATTTGTTAATATTGGAAAGAAATGACATCAAAAAAGCTTAAGCTTTATCGGAATATTTCAGTAAAGATTTTTCCTATCAGTAATGAGGAATGACCAACTATTCATTGCAATTGTGGCGGTTTGTTGATCCTGTCGTTATTGAGAAAGATACTGTCTTAAGACTACTTCAGCATCTCAAACCTGATAAGTCCAGTGGTCCTGATGATATTCATCCTAGGATTATGAAAGCCCTATCACATGTAATTGCTGAACCTTTAGCTATAATGTTTGATATGTCCCTGCGAGTAGAGATTTAGTTAATAACTATTAACCCGTTAGCCTAACTGGTGCAGTTGTAAAACTGATGGAAAAAATTAATCGGATGGCTGTTATTAACTATATGGAGGGACATGATCTTTTATCCAGGGAACAATATGGTTTTCGGAAAGGCCTATCTTGTTTGACAAATCTTCTCATTGCAAGAGAAGATTGGACTGAGGCAAAAGATCGAAATGTTCCTGTAGATGTGATTTTCATAGATCTCAGTAAAGCCTTTGATAATGTTTTTCATTCTAGTCTTAAATCAAAACTGGAAAGTTTTGACGTTTATTATACAGTCATAGATTGGATAAGTGACTTCCTACATGACGGGAGACAAAGGGTAAGATTAAATGGAGCTCTCTCATCGTCGGAACCTGTAAAAAGTATAGTTCCCCAAGGCACAATCCTAGGTCTTCTTCTCTTTTTACTTTATGTAAATGAATTGCCAACTGTAGCTAAGTCATCCGTCCTACTCTTCGCCGACGACAAAGATTTGGAGACCCATATACAGCATGTCAGATAGAATAGCATTACAGGATGAAATCAGCTCATTAGTGGCATAGATGAACAGGTGGTCACTAGAAGTGAATCCTAACAAAAGTGTGGTGATGCAATTAAATAACTACGACGACTCGTATTACTACACAATATGTGGATTTGTGTTACCCAAAGTAAGAAACAATTAGGATTTAGAAGTCATACTAAGCAATGATCTCAAAGCAGCCAGCCACTGTAGGGCTGCTGATGCAAAAGGCTATAGGTTATTATGGTCTATTCGTAGATCTTTCCAGTATTTGGATGAGGAAATGTTTAGATTATTATACCCGACTTTCGTACGACCACATTTGGAATATGGGATTCAAACAGCGAGTCCTTGTTTCAAATATGAGGCGGATATGCTGGAAAGAGTCAGATGCCGAGGGGCTAAATTGGTAAAAGATCTATCTGGCCTATCTTATGAAGACAGACTGAGACACTTCAACTCATTTCCATTATCTTACCGTAGAATACGGGGCGATCTAATACTGGCTTATCATATCCTGAACGATGACCTTTGTACTAATATATCTGTAATATTCAGAAGTATTCGAATTATAGTATAAACTAGTAATCCCAGCAATAATGAAATTTAATCAAGAAGGATTAGATGAGCACTTACGAATGTACTGTATTTGGAATTCAAAATGGAAGCAGTCAACAATAAAAAGAAAGCATTGATTCATTCAAACATCACAAGGCCCTATCTTTTCCCTTCGTCTAGGATTGATCGTTTGAGAGGACATTCGAAGGAAGTCCAAAAACCGAGATCAAATCGTCTACGTCTGGAGTTTCGCTACTCGCACTGAGTAGTGAGGTACTAGAATTCTCTACCAGAACATGCAATATCAGCACCTTCTGTTGATCTATCCAAAACGAGATTGGACCTCCACAGTGTAACAAACTGCAAGGATTAATATAGGTCAATAGACCTATCCTTAATACTGAAGACTGAATCCAATACTGAACATTCATGCCCAAAAATTCTTTTGTCGGCTTTAAAATTCGAAGGAAAGATTACAGAAATCTCGCTTCTTAGTGGATAAAATACTTTCTTTCTATACATTTAACTTTTATGTGATGCAGAATTTGAGGCTTGAATGGTCAGAAGCGGGCCACATCTAACGTACGGTACTGTGAGGCTGTATACTACGGCTGACATTTCACTTAGACCGATGTCTTCAGCATCCTCTAGTAAAGCAAAGCCTCAAACAGAAGAGGAGGTAGTGGAAGGTTTTAATCGTTTACGTTACGAACAGCGTTCTATCGGGAGCAAAATTAATGATCTAGAACTTGATCAGAGGGAACACAAGTGAGTTCTTGTAAAGATATTTACATTTCCTACTTTATGGATAACGTGGTGCAAGACAGACGATCATTAGGTCAAATAAAGCACCGCAGCGGGTGTTTCGGACTAGTTTCATCACGGACCGCAGTTTTTTTCGTTGTGTTGGGTAATGAGACTGAATAATACTTGCGTATTCGGATGGGAATGTAACTTTTCGTACGCATTTTTACATTTAAACCCTTTACAGTGCATTCGATCCATTATGCCAAAAGTTCCGAGGTGTTAATGGTCCTAGCTAAATTATAATTTCTCATTGACTTACGTTTTGGTCCTTTGAATAGATAATTCATAAAAATAATGGAGGTTTAGTGTTTTCTGAACATTGATATTCGCTTTACTTGCTGCCAACTTCGCATTAAAGTTGACTTTGGGTTCGTGTCCCGTAATCCCGATATTATCTCCGTCATAATACCTGTTGCAATTCTTAGGGTTTTTTTATGGACGATTTAAAAAAGATATTGCGATCTTCAGTGTCGTCATAGTTTGGAAAAAACATTGACTTTGTCATTAAGCTCCAGCTGAGACTCTTGGTGTTCGATGAATCCTAACTCTTCTCGTCTAATGGGCGATATTCGTCTTTGTTATGGAACTATTTTTATATTGTTGCTTCAACTAATACTAAAATAATCGTTTAAATCTCGTTTGGTCCACATTGATAGTACGTTAGTATATTGTCATCTGGTTTTCTCCTAGTGTAAGATTTTCTGGATTTACTCAGGTGAAAGTTGTCACTCTGTACGACACCGAGATCGCTCATCGAATCGTTAATTGGTTTACAATAAACATCTGTTCAGATTATGAACTGACTTAGCACATAGAAACGATCCTATTTTGACAATTTTTGTCCCGTCTTATATTCATGTCATAATATTCCTGGAAAGTATGGTTACCGAACTAGAGTTTTATTGTATTGTATCGTATAATTATACTTGTGTCATATTGTTCTGTAGATTAACCACATGAACTTCGGGTTTTGCTAATGCTTACCACTCTTTTCTTGGTAAATATGTGTCCGGTTTTAATACATTTACGTTTTTAAATTTTTTAAAGTATGGTCATTAAAGTGTTACAGTCAGTGGAGCCTACTCGTAAATGCATGCGAATGATAGACAATGTGTTAATTGAACGCCAAGTCAAGGACATCCTTCCAGCTCTCGAAGATAGTGTAAAAAAAGTAAGTCTGATTTTTTAAAATACATACCTCTAGATGTCTGAATGTATTGAAACATTATCAAAGCAGTTTGAAGAAAAAGGTCGAGAACTCCAAAGATACAAAGCTGAGCATAAAATAAGGATTGCTGGCGAAAAAGAGTCTACCGGTTCAGAGAAAAAGGATGATGTATCTTCTTCATCAACTTCGGGAGTGTTAGTATCCTGAGTATTTTGCTGTGTATAATATAATCATTGTCGGATGTGATCAGTATATACCATAAAGATGCTCTCCATGTGTAATAAGATATGTATTTATACTTCTACGGAAAAAAACTATCAGTAGAGTGAAAAATTCGTCATTTCTGCCTTTTGGTTTTTATTGTCATGATATAAAAATCTCTTTGGTGTTCTTCATTACCACTTAGGCTAACCATTGCATCCTGTTGAAAATCAAAACTAAGTATGCATGTATATTTCAATATAGTAAAGAGAATATGTAACTCAGGTAGATAATTTTGGTTAAGTTCCATAGTGTCTTCCTCATTTTGGTGGAAACAACTGTTGGTTAACTATTTATTGTCGATCATGAAGATGCGAATGCTCACACTATGCATTTCAATTTAAATCTAGAATGATTTACTTCCATGTACTTACGCATGTTCCTCCCGACTGCATCCTAAACTAGGAAGGCTTCCGTAGGTAAGTTTCCTGCCCATTTGCATAACTTTCAGTAAGATAAAGAGGTTATGAATATACATTTCAAATAAGTGCTAACTACTTTCGCGCGGATGCTCCAAGTTTACCCAACACAACAAACGAGTTATTTGGGTTAAGAAATACAAGTACCCTCCTAATCTCAGTGAACCTAAATGATGTGCATCAAGATTTTCCAGTACTGTAAGGTGTCTGGTGGACGTAGTCTACAGAAAACCTATTGCTGACATTCAATGTGACGATCGAATGCTATAAGAATTGAGCTGTTCTCTTAAACTAGGACATACTCAGATCTTAATCATAGAACACTTTAATCCTCTTTAAGTCAAGTTTATTGGTTATTTATGGTAGAAGGAATGACCCCATTGAAGCTTGGTTATTTAACTTCATGGAAGATCTGAAGTTATTTGTTCCGTACGACTTATTACCTCTGCGTATTTGTCAAGGAACTTAACCTTGGGTTTTCGCTTGGTGGCGAACTTTTTAAATGTCTGGAACTAAGTCTCATTTTCTGTGAATAGAAAGTCAGACTGTCCATGTAAGTGCAGGTGACGCCGGTCCCTATATCAACTCACTCTTGTTTCGTATACAACTTACTTACGCCTGTTACTCCCAATGGAGCATAGGCCGCCGACCAGCTCGATGCAAAACCCAACAGCTATCTGTCAAGTAATTAGGTTCGTCGATGTCATACTCGTGATCAACATAGGGTCTGGTATTAATATGCGTTAGTCCTATTTGTTATACTACATCAAGATGGCGATATGAAATTAACAGTGATTATTAAAAGCCAAGATTGTAGCAGTATTGTGGTGTGTGCTACTTATGTCGACATATGTAGTATATAACGCTAATCAAGGACGGGATGTCTGGCAGCAGAAGGTTGAAAAGATCGAGGAAGAAAGAACGGGAACAGAAAGCAATTGATATGAAAGTACACGAACAATGAAGTCTGAGACAATTAATGAACATTCTGCAAATGAGGTATTGGGGTATGGTTTTTTTATTTTATCAAGTAACTCGGTTATTTTGTGCATAATATAATCGGTTGTCCTCATCTGTGTTCTTCACTGCATTACGATAATGCGAAAGGCTGAGTATTGATGACTACTATTCGAAAAAAAAGGAATAAATTGGAGCAGTGAAAAGTACGAAATGATATTAGAGCTGAAGAGTTAAAAGAAGATGAAGGGTGAATTCACTTGAACTACTGCGACTGATCCCGAAACATATCACTCAAAATCCTCAGGCACATAGTCTGCATAGTTGGTCAGTCAGAAGTCGTCAAATGAGAAGGGTACGTTATGTCAGTCAGAAATATCCGAAATGATAAATTTTTGTTATCGTCCAAGAAATGGTTTCATTGTCTAAGGACTATATATATATATAATTCGGTTTGGCCTAATACACTCACTCAGCAGTCAGTTGAGGCTTGTATATAGGAGGTTCCTTTATCAGTACGAGCCTCAGACACCGCGCCTCACAACGCCTACGAACATTGCTCAGTTCAAAAAAAAGATTTCATGGACTGAATAAATGTTTTGGTCTGGTCACCGTTACTTTTCTTCTAATCTGTTCCCACTCCAGCCAGCTTTGATCCTAAGTTAGGCTGTGATTGCACATACATAATACATGTTCTAGCCACCTTAGCCGATGAAAGTTTCACAGTCTTATCGGGTGATTTACCTGCTGTCTCAGTCTAGGGAATTTTTCTCATATGTGTTTTATGAATTTCGTTTTGAAAGTAAAGAAAATGTATATATTATCAAACCCACTACTATTATTACTTATAAATTTATGAAAACCAAAGTCTAACGTTTCATCTTTCAATATAACAAAAAGACTAGCTTAATTCCTGGGATAACTTTCATTGCAATACTCTGGACCATTTACTGTGGATTTTTCTAGTTATATTTTGCACTCTAGTTTTAAATGAATAACTAAGATCAGTAATCTCTTCAATGACGTGATACGTAGGCCGTTGGAAGTCCCATTTATTATCATCTAAAATCTTTCAGCCATCATATAAAAATGTACAGAGGTTTATTTGTACTGGGATACTTTGTATGATGAACCTGCTACCATCCTGTGCTGTAAAGTAATTCGTACTAGAAAAAAGCAAGAATATAATGTGTATTCATAAGTATGTTCATGTCAGTTACTGATTTTCCAAGTGCATTTGTGATTTCTATTTTTACCGAGATAAATATCTGACCCACTGTTGTGTACGTCTAACTTTCTGGTGCATGATGTCTACCGTCAAATCATAGTGTTTAAAAGTTACTATTTGACTGACTGTACTTTAAGGCAATGGTTAATATAAGAATTACACGATAAGTATAATGCGAGTTCCACTAATACATTCTATGATTAAAGACTATTAATGATCATTGAAAAAGTTGTTTTTAAATTATATGAGTACTGCTTTACTTTAAATCGTTTCCTGATTGCTATCGAAATATTTTGGTAAAGTTTAGTTTTCTGAGCTGGATGTTTCGGTCGTGGAGCTTTCATCGTTATCCTGAACATCATCAGCACAAACCTTGGATGTAAGTGAAGTGTTCAGATTTATCCACATATGACTCACAGCTTTTCCTGTGGGCCTCGATGTTGACTGGTTATTGCTGACCTTTAACCTATCATTGTTTACTTCTTTATTTTGATTATATCTTCCATTGGTTTGATTCTTGATCCTATATTTGTTCATAATTTTTCTGAATGGTTGATAAATTAGATCGATTCCACTGTGTTTGTTGATTGCTGATTGACCTGAATGCCAAGCTATTTAAATATGCAAGCCACCAACTCTCGTACATTTTTATGGTTAGAAGATAACCGAACAAAATAAGTCAAATACGTGAATGAATTTAGAATTTGTATATTTCGTATGCTCATCGATCTGAACAGGCAATTGGAGAAACAAAATGAAGTGACGCGCAGCGGAGATGGCGGTTGAGCCAACTCGTTTTGGTCAAATGTGGCTCAATATTTATCCTTGTAAAAATAAATTACATGCACGTAATGAATAGGGTGAGCAATTAACACACATAAGATCATACAAAAAGTCAGGGTTAATAAGCGAATGATTGACAAGGTCAAAATGTGGTTGAGACGATTGAATAGATTGGTCTATCCAGGCGCTAGAATAACCTGTGGGCTTGACGTAGTACCAGCCGCTACAGTCTCAACTAACAAATAAACCTACATCTTTTCCTGAATCTTAAGAACAATCAGTCAAATAGACGAAGCCAAACTTATCGCCACATTGTCTTGTAGTGGCTGGCCCTATATCAAGCCCGCATAGGTTGTTCTAGCTTCTCGACAAACCAGTTTATCCATTATTCTCAAGCTACATTTTGACCCTGTCACCTATTCGCTTGTCAACCTTGACTGTTTTATGTAAGCGTATGTGTGTGCATTTCTTACCTCACTCATCACATGTCTGCAGCCTATTTTTGTCTGACTATAAATATCGATTCACACTTGACTAAATGGAGTTGGTTCACACGCCTTCTCCACAGAGCATCATTTCGTTTCGCTTCGTTCCTTTGGTCGTGTGTCTGGATCAATGATGGTATGAAATATACGTATTCGAAATCCACTTTCATATTTGGCTTATTTAGTTCCGTTATTCACTAGTGCGATTTAAGTCGATGATAATATTGAAGGATTGGCAACATGTATGATTCAATAGTAATCAGAAACGATCTTACTGGAGCCAGATCTAGGGCCACTAAAGTTCTGTCTAGTATTCATTGGCCACATGCTTCACTCGGCTTTTCCTAAATCCTAATAAGAATGGAGAGCGAACAATGTATATTCCAATAAACGCGAACAACAAAATTTCCAAAGGTAAAACACCAGAGTTTGTGTACAATTTATGTAAGAATCTTCTCGTATCTGGATTCATCCACTAGTGATGATAGGTCTAAAATCGGCCAATCAGCACGTCCCTATTTTAGACTGATCAAACTGTACAGCAGTTAAGACCTTTTTCTGCTAGCACTCTTGTTTAAAGTAACATTGTATCCTTACATTAACTTTGGTAACTTTTATAATCCGATGTGATTATATAATCACAATCAACATTCAACTAGTTATGGACAATCAGGAACACAACATATGTATGACGCAATTTTATTTGCACCATGGCATAGTCATTGACGTGTTACTACTCAGCATGGTTATATTAAATCATCGTTAGTTCGTCAAGTAGCTCATTCGTGATTAATTAAATGATAATTAGCTGGTAAAATGAAGCGGCTTATCACAAGCTGATGAAATCTAAATTGATCCGTTGAAGTAATACACATTTAAAATACGGTGAGCCTGGTTAAAACACTCAAGATCGAAATGCTAATTTTTGAGTTCGGACTTCATTGAATTTGATTCAATGTGCCAGGTAGTGCCACTAAGTACTCATTTCCGTCGAAAAGTTTACATATTTTTTTAATATTTCTTAAATTTGAAATACCTCAATGTATCACTACTCACTCATCTTACTCGTCAATTAATTTGTCAATGAACTTAAAAAAAATTTGGAGTTTTCAGTGTTTCAACATTAAAGATATTAAGCGTCTAATAAACACTCAACGGAAGTAAGTAAATCCAGAATATTTTTCTTGATATTCTTATTCATTTTGTTAATTTTATCTCATCTTGCTATTTTATCATAGCAACTTTGGATAACACTCATTTGTTCCATTCGTCAATAATGAACTGAGACGGACTATTCTTCTTTAGTGGTTGTTCTTGTACTGAATTTCAAATGGGATAGGCAAACTGACAATCTTTTAAAAAAATTATTAATTTGTACTTGGGAAACACATGATACAAAATACTAATACTTACTTATTCACACCTTTTACCCCTCGTCAAGGAGCATAGGTCGCTCACCAGCATTCTTCATCCAACTCTGTCCTGGGCCTTCCTTTCCAGTTCTTCCCAGTTGTTATTCATCCTTTTCATATCTGCTTCTATTTCCCGGCGTAATGTGTTCTTTGGCCTTCCTCTTTTCCGCTTCCCTTCCGGATTCCAAGTTAGGGATTGCCTCGTGATGCAGTTTGGTGATTTCCCTAATGTATGTCCGATCTACTTCCAACGTCTTTTCTTAATTTCCTCTTCATCTGGAAGCTGGTTTGTCCTCTCCCATAAAACGTTGTTACTGATAGTATCCGGCCAATGGATATTGAGTATTTTGCGTAGATAACTTTTTATAAATACTTGTACCTTCCTGATGATGGCCGTAGTAGTTCTCCACGTTTCAGCTCCATACAGTAGGACTGTCTTGACGTTCGTATTAAAGATTCTGACCTTGAGATTGGTTGAGAGTTGTTTTGAGTTCCATATGTTCTCCATTTGTAAAAATGCTGCCCTTGCTTTGCCAATCCTCGCCTTTACATTTGCATCCGATCCTCCTTGTTTATCAACGATGCTCCCCAGGTACTTGAATGTTTCCACCTCTTCCAGAGTTTCGCCATCAAGTGTGATTGGGTTGGTGTTCTCCGTGTTGCATTTGAGAATCTTGCTTTTTCCTTTGTGAATGTGGAGGCCTATCGATGCAGAGGCTGCTGCTACATTTGCGGTCTTCATCTGTATTTGTTCGTGTGTATGAGAGAGGAGGGCTAGGTCATCTGCGAAGTCCAAATCATCTAATTGATTCTGAGGAGTCCATTGTATTCCGTATTTCCCTTCAGATGTCGAAGTCTTCATAATCCAGTCAATCACTAGAAGGAAGAGGAATGGGGAGAGTAGACAGCCTTGTCTGACTCCGGTCCTTTCTGGAAATGCATCTGTCAGCTGTCCTCGATGCAACATTTCGCACTGTAGTCCATCGTATGAGTTTTGAATAATGTTGACAATCTTTTCAGGAACTCCATAGTGTACGCCTGTAGCTCTTCTAGAGTTACTGCCGGTCCCAAGCCAGGGTAAAGGAGGAGGGTTGGGCATGGGGTTAGCGACCCCATCCCGTACAAAAACTAACTCGCTAAAAAAACGCTAACCAGAAAAAATAATTCAAAAAATACTAGTAATTATATACTTTAAACAGTTGTGATAATAATAATATTAGGTTGTAAGACTTAGTGTAAAGTGAACTATATTTTAGGACAAAACTATAGACGGCTAAATCAATAAGTGACATCATTCTATAAAGTCATCTCTTATTAAATAGGCATTTCTGTAGGTTTCAATATCCTGGTTGACAGTCTGTGAGATATTCGTAATGCGTAGTTAGAGAGTTGGAAGGAAATGTTTCGAAATGATTTGTAATTTGATTAGTTTACTAAATTTATTCTTACATTTTATTCATTTCAAATTAATACTTACTACATTTAGTTTCTTATTAAAAATTAATATCACTGTCACTTCAATTTCTTTAATGTTAATTTGTTCAGTAAAACAAAAATATTATGTACAGACGTTCAGCTTGTTATATATGCATATACATATACCATTGAATAGTGACCAATGTTACGTTTCTGACTATTAAGTTGGTAGATACACATTTGAATCTCACAGAAAGTATCGGTCTCCTAAAGATTATAGGTGCATCGTGTTAACAATTCCCAACTAATACATTAATTCAAATCAATTTACTTAAAGTGTGTATTCTTTAATTGAAAAGAACTGTTTCATAAACGCTATGCTGTTAATAATCTTTGGATCTGAAGGGGTTATTTGTGAGCTTTATCCTTAAAGTACAAAAGGTGCTAGAAAACAGGATGAGAGTCCAACTACTCAAAATAGTAAACAGATAAATATTTGAGATTGGTTTTACTGACAATTGTAATTTAAATGCTTCTAACTTTTTTAATGTCAGCTTAAATAGGGCTCAATTCAAAGCTTTATCACCAAGTCCAAAATATTGTGTTAGATATCAACATATGAGAACAAATGTATAGTTTGAAAATTTATTGATTCATATACGTGATTTAAGAGTTTCTTCAATGTATAAGCTAAAAATAATCTGAAACAACGTTAAACTACTCATTGGAACTACTTAGGCGTCAGTGAAAGACTTGGGAGAAAGAAAGACATGTCAATTAACTATAAGCCTAAATTCAGTAAAATAACGACAGATTCCAGTGTCTACATATGATATGCTTCAACTTCCTTGAATAGTTACTTATCAAACTTGTGAAACAGGTCACTGGATGATACATTGTGTAAGCTTGAATATTACTGCTGTTACTCAGACGGCTCCAAATATGAGTAGCAAAAGTGCACGTGAACATTAGCTTCTGAATACTTTCGATTATCCAAGTCTTAATTACAGTTCGCAGACAGCAAACTGATTCCAAACTTAGATGTAGCTGTATCAGTCAGATGTTTGCCTCTAGTCAAGTTTTTAAATACAGATGTGCTAATCTACGCTCAATCATAGTTATATTTCTTGACCTTTAGATCCGACTTGCTTTCATTATTGGGCAGTTTTTACGCTAGTGTTTGTTATAAAGTGGTGTAATGAAGAAGCTTCATGTTCTACGTTACTATTGATTGACTGAGTTTCTACTGGTATATATGCATCCTGATAGGATTGCCTGTATGGTTTCCATTTAGTCACGAATTTTTGGTAAAGTTTAGCTGTGGCTGGTAGTATTGAGAATGTGCATATGCCAGTAGAACGATTGATTGTGGTTGCTAATACCAACAATGGGGAAATTAAAGCGTTTATAAATAACTTCATACCGATTAGGAGAATTAGTGACCATTTGGACATAACAGCTTAGTCGATAGTGCGATGACATTCGAAGTGACATATACTAGCTTCAATTCCCATCATGAACATCAACAGTGGGATGAATAAAGATCTAGTTGACGAGTCTCGAATACGATGAGAAACGTGCTATGAATCCAACTTTACTGAGTACACAATATTTAAAAAGAAAACCAATAAATTTTATTAACGAAAAAGGCTAAAGGAAAATAATTAGACTCAACTAAATAATATTTGGTTTCCGTGCTGTAATTTGTTTGTTTGTTTAAATGTGTCTATATTGAATTCAGATTAAAAGTTGAAGACAGAAAAATAAAAATAGTATGTGTAGGGAGTTAGGGTTTTCAGAATATTTCTACTCTATACGAACGAAAAATAGTGGATGATGAAGAAGTGAAACTGGAAAACCGAAAGAAAACATGAAATAAACATTCACAAAGAGTTTAATACAGTTGGTGAATGAATAACTAATTCATACTAGTTGAAAGAAAGGCAGTGGTAGTAGTAGTAGTACCATTAAATTATGTGTATAGTTTGTGTGTGTGTGTGATCAACGAAAATGCAAAATTAATTGATTAGAAGAAAAGAGCTGGAAAATCAACATAGCATATAACTCTATTCTAGTGATTTTCCTTATTTCTTGTCATTTTCTAATCTAGTCTCTTTTGTGTACTTGTTTGTTGTTTTACTGTTCAATTCTTTCTATTTCCACTAAAGCAGATAAGAAGGAACACAAGAAGAAACGGGATAAGTTACAAGATGGTAAGTTTAACTGATTCAAAAATTAAGCAATAAAGAAGGGTTGAGGAGGAAAAATAAAAAGATTGAGTGGATGAAAAGTAAAGCTATTGTATGATAGTATTATTTTGAGGATTTAGTTAATATGTAAGAATATCTTTTTAAAAGGAAAAAAACGTGGTAAGGTACACAACTGCACATTATCATACATCAAAACATTAGATTTGTCAATTGAGCTAATATATTCAACAGATGTAAACTAAGTGAAGAGAATGAGTAGTAATGGTTGATTGTATTACTTAGTGATTCTAAAACAGTTTTCGTTTTGATAAAATCATATGAAATCTCTTTAGTATAAAAATGAGGATAAAATAACATTTTAATGATCATGAATTTCTTCAAGTGAATCATCCTCTTCAGTATCATGACCACTATCATCATCTTCAACTCCAAAGATGTTTTCGATTCGTTTTAATATAGATAAAACGATAGACCTCGTTTTCGTCATAGGTTTGCCATCGTTCTCTCCATCGTCGTCATCTTCGTCTTCATTATTATCATCGTCATCATCATTATCACTATTGATACTACTGTCTTCATTATCATGATCTTCTTTGGTCTTTCTAGGTGATGATTTGCTTTTTGAATGTCCTTGTGGTTGAGATTTAGGTGAAGATGAATGCGCTATCGTTTTGGTTTCTTTATCTAGAATAACCAAATAAACAAGAATCTTGATTATATACGAAACTGACTTGTCAAGTGAAGCTCAGTTGTTGTTGGCTACTGAGCAAAGATAGAAATATGTAGATTATTTTTATTTATATAAGGTTGATTTATATTCAGACTTCACTATATGTTGACTATTTATGATTTGTATTAGTAAACTATGGTCTAATGTAATCTGGTTCTCAATTTTGAGTCGAATTTCGTATATCTATGTGTACGTTGTCTATTATCTAGTGTCTTGATCAAGTACTTGGTCTAGTATTGAGTCTAATTATCTAATGGTTAAGTCCTATTGATAGTACTAATCATACTATTTCTTATCTGGTATTTAGTGTCACAGTGGTATGAGTTCAAAAGTAAAATTCTATTATTACCTCCAAATTGAAAATGAATTAAGTTATTTATACAAATATTTGTCAGTATTAGAACGAATAGTTTGACAAAAATTAGGCGCCGAGTATAGAGAAGACATTATATGTGAAGATTATATTTGAAATAATCTCAGTGATCGAAATGTAAATAATTCCAACGTTTCGTTCAACAAACTTGTCTGAACTTCTTCAAGGTAATAATTGAAAACAAAACTATCAAAGAAATATATAATATTTAAGGATCAAATCAAATCTTTAGCAAACATTAAGTAGATGATTTCGTGGAAAAGAAAATTTTCTTCGTTGAAGAAATGGATGAATTTGTAAGTGATTACTTATTTTCACGAATTACTTTTAAGTTATTGTTCATATCACAATGAATAGAAAGACATTTGATCAAATCATTTCTCCTTATCAAATGTAAGATATTAAATCCGCCGTATTAAATGTATACACTTTAATATTTTACCATATTGTGCGATTGTTTTAATCAATTAAACAGTAATCAACATAAAGGTTGAGAATAATGTTGAATAACTATCTCTCTCCCTTGTAATACTAACTGAGACCAATCGCGAGAAAAATGCTTTCATCAATGCAATAAAGCATTTGTTTCTGGTATGTTACTTATTTCAATAAACGATGAATATAATTTAAATAGTATTCATATTATAGGGAAATGCTATTGTCATATTTGAAAACAAGAGTCAATTGAAGCTAGACCACCAAGGAAAACCCGGAAACACTGGACGGTCATTTCGTCCTATTGTGGAACTCCTCAGCAGATAATTCCTGGAGTTCTAGTGAGAAGCAGTGACCAGTGGAGTTCAAACCACGTCTGTTGTGAGATAGGAACTCACTGAAGACAATTGGTGAACGGTTGCTCAACTTCGTGGATTGGTTGAAGTTAGACATTAACACCATCGGATGCCGGCTCAGTGGTCTATCGGTTAAGTGCTCTAGCGCGAGACTTGTAGGTCCTGGGTTCGAATCTCGCGAGGCGAGGTCGTGGATGCTCATTGCTGAGGAGTCTCTTACTAGGACGAAACGACCGTCTAATGCTTCCAGGTTTTGCATAGTGGCTTAGCGTTAATCGACTCATGAATTAAACTATTAAATTACTATAATCTCTACAAACAACCCCTTTCTGATCATTTTCTTTTATTGTTTATTAATTTGTCTCAAACTGAAGGTCATTGACCACGGTATGCAAAACACTTTATAATTATATCACTAATGTAAATTCAGACCGTTTACAGATGATGAGAAGCCTTGAAATATAGTAAATTCCTATTATTCTGCAAATCTTGTTCTTCTCTCTGAATTTAAATTTATCAGGCCACCAACATATCTAAAACGTTATCTAGTAGTTTCAAGGTATGCGAATACTGTCTAAAACAAAACTCGTGCGATTGAATACTTGAAGTGTAGATGTGTCTTTTATCATGACATATCGGTCAATGTATGAAGCACTTGGTACACAATACATCAATCGTGGATCAGTGGTTTAAAGACTGAGCAGGTAGATAGGTCATGTTAATGAAGTATTTACTAGTTGTATGGTAAAAATTGTTCAATATTCGGCAATTTTTCATGTCTTTCTAATCGAATATTGGGTTATGGTGAAAATCATTTTGTAACAAGAGTTGTTAAACTTTGCTGAGTTCAACTGACTTTATGGACACTAAACAAATTAAATTATTAGGGTATCTTGTCCACCATTTCTATGTTTTGGCAATAAAGGTCTTCTGATTGATGAAAAGTATCCTTTAAACAAGTTTAAACTATTTGTCACTACAATTAAGTCTAGTAACATAATAATGTACCCAAATATTGATAAATTGTATAGCTGAATATAGTAAACAAATAAGCACAGGGTAAATGTGTTTGTTTAGTTTTATCTGAAGAGGAAGCTTATTTATTTTAAAGTCATACCTAGAATACGACTTTTCTGAAGCTCTAAGAATGACAACACTTCAAGTAACAACTAAACATAATTTTAAACTGAAGCATTGGTAAAATAAAACTCTCTTTTAACAGTAAAAAGTGAATAATTGTCAATGAAGTTAAATGATAGCAGTGATATTTCACAGACCATATAAAGTTAAGACGTAAAGACTGATGGACTCTGACCCAGTGGGTTAGTAGTAATATATAAACTGTAAGTCATGAAGACAGCAGGTTAATGGATTTTAAGAGTAGTGTATTTCAGTTGTCACAAGCTCAATATTTGATATTAAACTAAGTAATATCTCACAAACCAATTTAGATAACAACTAAGTAGAGTTACATTACTGTTCTCTCTCTTTCCTGTATTCACCTTAATAAGCTTCCTTTCATCATATCAACAACTAAAAAATCCATAAATAATGAATTTGGTTAATTCAAGCTTTTACAGATTAAAGAAGGATTTACTTTTCTTGTCAGTTTCCTTTGAATTAGTAGTTTTATGACGATCTCTGTCATGTTTTTTATCGTCAGTACCATCTCCATCGGAATCACTGTCTAAGTAGTCTGGTATATCATCGTTATCATCATCTGTGTCAAGAAGATCAATGATTCCTAAGAAAAAATACGAATTTTTATGACAAAGTGAAGGTGGGATTTTACAAAAGAATGAGCAATCAAAATAAGAAATGTTTATTAGTTCCAATTAAAGCTTCTTCAAATAATAAGATAGTTAACTTGGGAAGTGACTTCACGCAACCTGACGAACAGCTTAGTAGGAATTTACTTTTACACTGAGAACATAATCATATAATCATTGCTCTGATTTGTTTTATTCCATTTAGACGCTAGTGATCAGAAGATGGATAGAATAAAAACTTGAGGGTCTTATATTGTATTTCGTCATATCTACATTGTCTAGTCCTTGGTGCTGATTGGACCTTACTGATCAAGTTACAATGTAGTTACTTGTGTAAGAAACTCAAAATTACATGCACTATATTTAGATGTTAGGTAGTCGATAGAAAATGCTGTACTTAGTTTTCGTGCTAGTTGGTGCCAGTATGCAAGGTGTATAGCTCAAAGTTCACGAGATAAATAATGTGGTATTGGCTGAAAAAAAGATTAGTCGCCCTGTATCTGACTCAAGTTAGATTGGACGAATGATCGTTATCGAATGATTGCTGTCGATATATACATTCTGGCTAACCTCGTATACGATTATTGACTTACATCGCCGCAATGAATAACGGAACTAAATAAGTTAAACATGAAAATGGATTTAGAATACGTATATTTCATACTATCATTGGTCCAGACACACGACCAAAGGAATGAAGCGAAACGAAATAATGCTCTGTAGAGAAGGCGTGTGAACCAACTCCATTTAGTCAAGTGTGAATCGATATTTATAGTCAGACAAAAATAGGCTGCAGACATGTGATGAGTGAGGTAAGAAATGCACACACATACGCTTACATAAAACAGTCAAGGTTGACAAGCGAATAGGTGACAGGGTCAAAATGTAGCTTGAGAATAATGGATAAACTGGTTTGTCGAGAAGCTAGAACGACATATGTGGGCTTGACATCGTACCAGACCTTACAAGTATACTGTAATTATTCAGCCGACATTCGTTCATTATGTAATGTTAGTGGAAGTGCATGCATTTTGTCGAAACCTCCTATCAGAATAAATACTTACTAAAAATTCTGAAAAATTGGTTCTTCAAATTGATACATCATGCAATGAATTTCGTTGAGATCACGAACCTATCTAAGCTAGATAATCATTAAAAACCCGAAAGAACTGGACAGCTGATTTATCTTAATGTGAAACTTCTCAGTAGTGGGCATCCATCTGACAACACGTCGGGTGTTCGGTAGGTACCTAACAAAGAAAGTGGAAGACATTTACACACAATCACGAATTGATTGAAGTCGAACTCGTATAGCATTTGATTCTGGCCCAGAGGTCTAGAGGTTAATCATATGCGTGCAAGACAAAAGGTCTTGAACTCGATACCTGGTGACAGTGTCTTGAATGCTTACTTCTAAGGAGTCCCATAATAGGATGGAACGTATATCTAATGACTCCCAATCCTTGTCTAACTCGGATCGGTTCTTGATCTCAATAAAATTCAACGATCTCCATAATCATCTTAATGTCTAATGAACAGTCTATTAGAACTGCATTTACCATATACTTCTTATCAACTATGATTGGATTTCAAGATTTCTAATAACTGTAAATTCATGGTATATTTGTGAATATAAGAAAAAATGCATGAAAAAGAAACCATATACTAATAGGTAGCTTCCCGGTAATTTCCCAAAACATCTAAACATATACTTTATGTATGGTTTACAATAGGATTTATTAAAATAAATTCAACCATTTTTTAAAAAATCCAAGTCGTTGTCATTCATTTGTAAGTGTAGTTTGACCCTTTCTGTTGTTAAATTTTACACTACCGTTACAAATGAATTACAATTCATCCTCGTTACACAACTCAGTAGATCTTAGTAACTATGCGGATTACACGTTAAGCGTTGAGGCAAAAACCTCTAGGTTCCAGTCACTTTTTTAACATAAACACTGGTGTGCAAGTACAT
This sequence comes from Schistosoma mansoni, assembly GCF_000237925.1. Lineage (NCBI taxonomy): Eukaryota > Metazoa > Platyhelminthes > Trematoda > Strigeidida > Schistosomatidae > Schistosoma > Schistosoma mansoni. The sequence goes on from NC_031497.1 coordinate 20,125,272, forward strand.
CAAGTTGGTAATTCCCAGATAAGATTGAACGTATACCTTGAATTTTATTGATAGTCACTATCATACTTTACTGAATAATTTAACTAGTTATAACGGCTAGTCTTGTGGATAAAAGTAAGAACACAGTGTTTGAATTATTTAGAACATTTGACTAAGCACAGCTGAAAGACTCACAAGGAGGTAGACGATTGGAGTGCAATACAATACAGTACAGTCACATTATATGACTCTAGTTTACGTGTCAATTTAGCAATCCAACTTGATACGTCTTGTCGTTTGAACGCTATATTCGCTTCCTAAGCTATTCTGGTAACCCACAGGCTAGAACTACCCAGCGACTTGAAGACGAGAGGAAAAGGCACAAAATATGTGGGGAGCACTTTACTCCAAGGTTCGTTTATGTACAGAAAGTATAGGGATTTTATAGTAATTTAAGAGTCCTTGGGTTTTACTGAAAATTCTAGAATACTGCTAAACATAGTAGCAATGTATTAATCAGCCAATCAGAATCTCTACATGTGACTTTTCATTTTCGTTATTTTAGTAACATAGCTTCACATAACTTCTAATCAATCGCTGATTGGTTGAAATGCTCCTCGATGTTTCATGAGCTTGTCATATCGATTGCGAGAAAATTGCAGGGTCATCCCAACACAACTAATGAGATTTAAATCACCATACATCATTTTCCAACACGAATCAACTCACATATTACACAGACGAAGCCATTTGAGTGCATACAGAAGCAAAACTTTAGGTGGATCTCATTAAAATTTCATCCTTAGCCTATATTCTGAAATGTTTCACACAGATAAAGGATTTATCATCTCTATAGTAAGAGTGGACTGTACTCATATTCGACAACAGTTCCATCTCTGTAGTAACAATAGCTCTTAATCGGAAATCGTGACTTTAAGGTCACTACATAAACCATAGATTGGTAGACTTGTTCTTTCAACAAACTTGGAACTGGATGTTGAAAATAGTTTATAATCCGTCTCAAATTTGAAAGGGGCCCCTGGAACATCTTAAAAGTTCACACCTCTCCAAAAAATCTAAAACAAATTTAAGTTAGAATCGTAAAATCATCTAAACAGTATCAACTTTTGATCTTCCCATCGACTATATATTCCTCCATGTATACTTTTACACTCTGTCTTTTTGAATTCTATTCTCAATGCTTAGTCTTTTTATTGTCGTTTACGTATTTCGAGAACCGCCAAGTTGTATCCGCTTATTTCGATAGCTATTTGATTGGTCTTCCCAGTCTCCTGCATTTCCCTAACATTTCATGTACTTATGTTAATTGTTGCTCTGGTCGTTAGAAGGGGCATCAGCCTCGTGATTTCCGAAGAATCTAGACTTTCACCAAGAGGCGTCATAATTCTCCCTTCAACTAGGAGGACAGAGTTTAAATGTTTTTAATTGTTTATCCTAGTTAGTGTATTTTTAGCAAGGTTGTTTTCTATGGGATGAGGTTGCCGACCCCATGCCCAACCCTCCTCCTTTATCCGGTTTTGGGACCGGCAGTAACTCTAAAAGAGCTACAGGCTAATACATTATTCCAACATCTTCTTCTGTACACTATGTCAGTCTCATCTCGTTCTACTATAATGTATTTTGATAACTCGAGCCAGCTTACATCTGTGCTAAGCTCTTCATTAGTACTAATTGGCTGACCCTTTCTAAGATCGACTGAATTCGTGAAATAATGACTGAAAAGTAGCTAATAATTTATATGGCACTCCACTGTTGACTAAATTTTATTGATCTGTGATTAATCATAAATCAAAGGGAAAACAGTTGATAGTAATTAATTTTAAACAAAATTTACCGTCCCCATCGGTGTCTTCAGTTTCTAAATGGTCAGGAATTTTATTCCTGTTTTCGTCTTCATCTGTGTCTAATATACCTAAAATGTAAAATCGAATAAGGCTTACTGTACTTAATGGTTTTTTTGAAGGTGATTAGTGAACAACCGTAAAATTGAAGGTTTATACTGCTGTTGAGATACACAAATGAGGGGTAAATGTAACTTCAGAAAATATAGACATAATCTCTTGTATTTCTGATATGCGATTCATTGAACAGAATTTAAAACATAATCAATACAATTTCCTCTACTATGATCATCCTTCAAGTATGCTTTTATGGTAAATTGCAAACTAGAATATTCTTAAAACGTTAACGTCAGCCCATTAACTGTATCACGGTCGGTAGTCAAACTAAATTTCACAGACTACGGAAGTATTTGATCACCATATTATACCACTGACTGTTAAAAGATATTGAGATAAAAAGAGATAATAAATTTCTTGTTGATCACATAGAAATGGAACTTAATTTGTTTATCTTCATAGTTGAAATCATGAGTCAATTGAAGCTAGACCATCATGGAAAACCTGGAAGCACTGGACGGCCGTTTCGTCCTATTATGGGACTCCTCAGCAGTACGCATCCACGATCCCGCACTCGCGAGATTCGATTAAAAGTGAACTGAAAAATTGAGAATAATTTTTCGAACATAACACAAATTTGTAATTATAATACAGATTATTGTACCTAAAGGCTAATCAAATTTTTAATGATCTTTAATACTTCAAGCGATTGGAACGCTACCAGATACGACGTACTCAAGAATACATTATCAGTGTTTGTGATAACATTCAAAATGATAGAGCTAACGCTTTGTAAGTTATTTACGTTTATAGTTTAGAGAAAAGGTGATCATTGGAGGAATATTTACATTTTAAATCCCTTTCAGAAAATAATAACCAATAATCACCGGTACATTACTCATCATTTCGTTTAACAAAACGGGGTGAAAAAACTCTTAATTAAAAAAATACAAAAAGTACCATGTTGTAAATGGTATTCGATGTGCAACGTGTAAATGAGTTTATTTGTCATCATAATTAACTAATCACCATCCTGCCAAAGTCGTGCCTGATTGGTTCATTCGCTTAACTTGACACTGACAGCTTAGATTGATTAATATATAACAAATGGTAAGTTTGAGGTCGTAGTAATCAAATGGACATAACCTATAAGAGCGTTATGGAGAAATTTAGAAATTACTGGACATTCTAGCGTGCACGATTAGTTTATGGGGCTTCTAATACGCTTATTAAAATTACCTTCAAGTAAGTTTAGATATTTTGCTCTAATACGTACAAAAGTGAAACTCAACAAGATGGATAGAGCTACTTGTCTCTCTAAACATGTGCCATCTTACGTTGATTCCGAAAAAAATAATTATTGAGAGTTCTGAACTGTATGAGCATTTAATACTGACACTTACTCATTGATTAGTAACCTGTCCAAAAACCTAGGCCTCGATAATCTTTTCGACTGTGATAAAGACTTAGGTGGCTACAGATAAGAAAGTATAAAATCGACTCAGCCTAATCCTTTATGGGAGTAATGATAATTAGATTTCAGTAATGGAATTTCCAATGATTTTCTATGACAATTATTCATTTTCGATATTGTCGATGATTGTTTATATTTTTTATATTGTTGAAAAAACCATATAGTCAAACAAAGTTATCAAATTCCATTCCCTGGTTAATGTTGTTTCTGGATTATCTCTGAAATTTTTATCGCATTAGAACGTTTAAGTAGGCAAAATTCCTGTTCTAACAACAGTGAAAAGGTGCATTGGTTGTCAGATTATGTCACTAAATAAATCAGAAGATTCATTTATTAATAAGATTAGTTGATAGAACGGGTGATTCTGAGTGCATCAAGTAACTGTACTGACATGCCATCTGAAGGTCAGACACAAGGTAAAGGATTGTATGTGAGACACACCATTAAGGGAAACTAATTATGACCACATTCAAGATCTCAACCTGCAGATCATTGCCTAGGTCAGGAGAACAAACGAACAGATATCAAGGACTTGTGATAAATTGGCTTGGTTTGTCAGTTGAAGTTTTATAACCATTCCTCAGTTCTCTTACTTTCGCTAATGGATGCGCAAGTGTATAGAATAGGGATATGCACTTTATGGCTGAATCCAGAAGTTATTGCTAGTAACAATTGTTTTGCTTACCATCACCATCGTCGTCATCATCATCGCAATCAGGTATGCCGTCTCCATCATCGTCGTCATCCAGATAATCGGGAATGCCGTCACCATCTGTATCTTTTGCTTCAAGGATATCCAACTTTTGATTAACATTTTTATCTTCATGATAATCCTTGACACCATCATTATCGTCGTCATCATCTACGTAGAAAAAGAATAGAACATTCCAACAAGAAATTTTGTAGAAAATGTTTACAATAATGACTTTAGAAACACAAGTGTATCACTGTTAAACAATAAAAGGTTCATCGTTTTCCATTGTTACACAACAATAAGATGATTGTAAACAGAGAATGTTTTTAACTTAAGATACTTGGTACAACAGTAATATTCTTAAGGATACTAATTGATTCATGCGATTGCCTGATTAATTCATATACATATACATGTACATCCTGGTTGATTACACTAAGGATTTATTTGAAGAAGTATTTTGGATTACGTGTTAAAACGCAGACAGGATGACAATAGGTTTATATACTTCGGGCTTTAGAGTTTTCATATTCTTCTTCGTAAAAGAGATAAACTGTGCCGATAAGTTATCTTCATACCTCCAAATCATATCTATAGAATTATATAAATCTACTTACTACTTAATTATATTAGCTTATTATTACTATTAGTATCTCATCACTACAAAAAATTCCGAATAGATTAAATGATTTACTTATTGGATGTCTTGATTCTGTAAATGAAAGTATTTTATAAAGGGGTTGGAGGAGATCAACAGGAAGCTAGGAATCTTGGATTCCATGCTATTTGATAGTCGTTAGCAAGGCGTATTTTCAATTTTGGTAATAACTTCGTACTACAGATCTAGCTAACGTCTCTGATTATGATAGTGGGTGGTGACCTTAAATATGAATCTCACTGGAAGCATCAGTTCTTTTAAGACTGGAGATGCGCCTTGTTAACTGGTAATACCTATCGTGGAACCTAGATTCATAGCCTTCTATTGACCCCCACCCCTATTTAGTTGCTCAGTACCGGACAAATAGCCGGTTGGACTACTGACCATAATACAACTTGATAAACATTGAGAACTAGACAATATAACACTGATTACTGTTCTGTAGTCAGGTGTACTTCTGTATGTTGATTATGCCAGTCCAGTGTGCTGGAAAGATTATGAATAATAAAATGTACTATCAATAAATTTTGTAAGACACACTAATTGAAGAGTTTAATGGGAATACATAAATCTAAAACGTGTTCAATATTTTTAGGGGCTATACTATTTAAGTGACTTTTATATTTATAGATAGGGAAAATTTTCGCATTTTAACTCAAAATCCCCATTATAATGTGGTAGAACATGCAAGCCTAATATTCTATTTTCATCCAATGAGCACATTGTTAAATTAGACTGATGAAGAAATTTAACATACAGCCCAAAGCTTCAGCATACAAGTAGACAAACGCAATATAAAATCCTAGTGGAAATTAAGACATGCAGTTTTGTTGTTTAGAAATTCACCGAAAATCAATGAAAATAAAAATATCTAACTGTTTTAAAGAAATCTGGGTGAGTTCAAAGACGGTAGTACGTCATAATGTAATTAACAACAGATGGGTAAAAATAAAATAACAGAAACAGTAACAAGACGATTCATATCAATACATATACACATGTATAAGCGTAGAGGGAAAAAGATGGAATATATCCAGTATTGGTTGACTCCGTCTAGGTATTTTTTTCACTCATTAGGAAATATCAGAAAAGGAAGCGGTAATATGTAAAGAGAGGCGATGAAGGGATACCAATGGAGAAGAGAATGTTATTAGAGCGGAACTATGTTTGACGAAAATGTAGTTGATAATCTTGAGCATTTTCAAACAATTTGGATTTTACGTGCAGGCACACATTAATTAATACTTCTTTCATGAAACAATACAAATGCATAATAATAACAGTTATTAAGCCATTCAGTATCAATTTGTAGCGTATTTCGGTGAGTGAGGGGGGACAAGGAATTTGCATGTCTTTTTTTTAAGACGAAATACCTTGATCGTCGGGAATTCCGTCATTATCGTCGTCGTCATCATAGAGGTCAATAATTCCATCATTGTCAGAGTCTTTCATTTCTAGATTATCTGGGATCCCGTTGTTATTTCGATCGGCGACTGAAAATATACAGATAAAACAGAGAATTCGTTTTACTGAGAATATTTGTATGTTTGAGTAGTATATATGTTGGTAAGGAAATAAATCAAATTAATTTCGAGTAAATTTTTTTAGAGAGAAATCTGATTTGTTTTAAACAAATTCATTATTCTCCATCAATGAAATAATCATCATTAAAATATATGGTCTATCAGTTTATATATAGTCTAATATATCTCTAAATATTTCCAAAGATTGTATAAGTAATATCTTTCATTGACCTTTTTGAAGTACATCAGTTTAAATGTAATTTGATCTGTACTAAAAACATTATTCACTTTTCAAAATAACCGTAAGTTTGAAATCTAAATGTCGAGATTCCGGGTGTATTTTCAAATGTTCAAATCTTACTTTATTTACTGTATTTAAAGCATCTTAGTACCAGCCAACAATAATACAATGGGATGCAAATACTCATCAAACAGTACGTTTTCAGAACTAGCAAATAATTATAAAAATGTTCATTTCTAGTTGAAGTAGTTGTCTATGGTGTTGTTCAAAATGATTGTTTATTAAAGTGACTAGTTCATAGAAAATTACATCCATTAGTGATATAAAATTTTAGCTATCAGAAAGATTTATTTCCAGCCGTTCATGATTTGGATTAAACTAATGGGTTATTTCGATAGTGTAATAAGAAGACGAAGAGTTTTCAAAGTTGAAATCATGAGCCAATTGAAGCTAGACCACCATCGAAAACCTGGAAGCACTGGACGTCCGTTTCGTCCTATTATGGGACTCCTCAGCAGTGCGCATCCACGATCCCGCAATCGCGAGATTCAAACCCAGGACCTACCAGTTTCGAGCCAAAGCCCTTAACCGATAGACCACTGAGTCGGCATCCGACGAAGATTATCAGAACTATGTGATACAATACATTTCGAACAATCTGATCACACATATACTTGTTAAGAATATTTATATATAAAAATAAAAGGTCAACTAGACTGGAAATGGGGGGTAAGAGTAGACAAGGATAATAAGAATAATAATAAAAATAATGTGAAGACAATTTGAAACCTAATCACTCTGGATAATAAGCTAATATTACCAGGGTAGGTTTAAGGTAAGAACAAACTGTTTTTGAATACATAAAGGGGGTTTGAATTTTTGTATGGCTAAGGCTTCAATAAACCTTAGTATATGCCCTTTTACACTTTTATACAGCATCACAAAAGCCGAGTTGAGATCAATCTTACGCCCTGTTTCGATTATATGTTTGGCAATAGAGGAAGATGGATGTTTATCATCTACTCTTATCGGGTCATTTGATTCCATTTGTTTCTGCAACCATTTTGGTACATGTTCACACACCCCAATTTTCAGATCACAATTGCTCCTCCCTATGTCTGTGTGACTACACACACATTTAAATTGGTAAACGCAGTGGGATGTGACAATCATTTTCATGTCTTTTTGGTTTTGAATGAAGCATGGACCTAGTTCTTTCTTTGATAATGACCTTCGCTGCACAATACGTTTTGTTGATTACTGATTTAAGCCTTTGTTTCGATAAAAGGCCATTTGAATCACCTCTAAATGGTAAGGTAATGTAGACAGGCTTTCTTTCTACCAAGGCTACAGTAGGTCTCACTGTGTATTGCGCTAATATATCACATAGTTCAGATAATCTTCGTCTTTTTATTACACAATCGAAATTTATCAAAGGGACTAATTGCTTTAATGGGTTATTGTGGTATTTGTACTAACTGATGATTCCTTTTGTAATTGTACAATATACAATCGATTATATTTCATAAATGAATGTTCTATGCATAGTTCAATCTTATATACCCTTAAGTGTTTCAGCTACAAAGTTTTATTTTACAATGAATAGGAAAGGTTAAATCAGTTTCGTGTACAAATTATCTGGCTGTGCTAAGTTTTTAATGGTAGGATTTCAAATGATCTGTTTGACAAAATTGGGTAAGATTTAAAGAAAGGCCTTAGTTATCCTATTTTTTATTCTCAGTCTACAATATAAATAATAAACTGTAAATAACCAGAAACATTTCAGTGAGTGGTATGTGTATTATCCTTAATATTATTGAATAAACTTCAAAGAAATGAGATTGTCAACGAATTTGTTAAGACTAATTTTAAAATATAGTTGAGTACTGCCATTTGAAGTCATTCCGTCTAGGGTTTGCTGCCGTATACCTTAACATATTCTAAGTGTGAATATCAATTTACCGATTGATCAGCTCCTTAATAACGTCGTTCTCTGATTAGTTTACTTTTTATGGCCTTACCTAAATACTCACTTGACTAAGATGACTCATTCTCATAAGGTACGTTCCATACACGTTACTTTTGGTTTAACCGTTACCTATTTATAGCGGTATGATCTGCGGACTAGAAGAATCTATGCCACTACTTAAATTTGTCTCAGAAATAAAACTTACTACTACAGAAAAACTATTGTTTAGAAAATTAATAAGTAGAAAAATGTATGCATTTACCTTTGTCTTTCAGTACACCATCACCATTTGCATCATGATCCAAACTGTCTGGGATCCCAGCGGTGGCTTTGATTCTACTCGATTTTTTACTTTCTTTTCTTTTCTTTGTAGTATGTTTTTTTGATGTCTTTAGAAAGTGATGAATATAATCTTCATCTAAGTAATCCGGTATACCATCACCGTCAGAATCTTGCTTAAATTCTGGAATTCCATTACCATCTAAATCATCCTCTACATGATCTGGTATAAAGTTGGCATTCTTATCATTTGAATTTTGGAATTTCGATTTCTTATTTTTAGTCAGTCTTCTTAATAAACGATTGTCTATTTTATCTAAAAAGTCTACAATACCATCGTGATCTTCATCTTCAAGATAATTTGGTATACCATCACCATCCCAATCTTCTAAATAATCTGCCATACCATTATTGTTAGTATCTTTATCATACGCTTCAATAACTGCTTCAACTTCCACATCAACAACATCATTATCTAAATAATTCGGTATACCATCATTATCGGAATCTTCTAAATAATCTGGGACGCCATCTTGATCAGTATCTTCAAGATAATCCGGTGTACCATCACCATCTGAATCACCTTCTAGATGATCCGGTATACCATCTTTATTTTTGTCAGTGAAATGTTTCGGTGAAAATTGACTATTTGCATCTTCATCCAAATAATCTGGAATACCATCACCATCAGCATCTTCTAAATAGTCTGGTAACCCATCACCATCACTATCTTCAAGAAAATCTAAAACTCCATCACCATCGGAATCACCTTGTAAATGATCCGGAATACCGTCACCGTCCTCATCTTCAAATTTCATGGAAGAACGTAATTTACGATATTTTTTTGGTGAAAACTGTGTTGTAGCATCCTCATCTATGTAATCCGGTATACCATCACCATCACTATCTTCTAAATAATCTGGGATACCATTCGAATCAGAATCTTCTAGGTAATCTGGAATTCCATCACCATCATTATCTTCTTCCAAATGATCTGGTATGTAATCACCATCTATATCAGCATAATGTCTCGCTGGCTTTAATGATCTTAATACTTTGGGTGAAAATTTTGTATTAGCATCTTCGTCTAAATAATCTGGTATACCATCTTTGTCAGAATCTTCAAGATAATCCGGTATACTGTTATTATCCAAATCCTCTAAATAGTCAATAATATCGTTATGATTAATATCACCTTCTAAATGATCTGGTATACCATCTCTATCAGCATCAGCAAATTTTCGACCGATGCCACGATGGCGTATTTTTCTCGGAGAAAATTGTGTAACAGCATCTTCATCCATGTAATCTGGTGTACCATCTGCATCAGTATCTTCTAAATAGTCTGGTATACCATCTCTATCAGAATCTTCTAAATAGTCAGGAACTCCATCATAGTCAGAATCACTTTCTAAATGATCCGGTATTCCATTCTTATTTTTATCTTCAAATTTTAAATGGATATCACGTTTGGGGGTAAATGTATCATCTAAATAATCTGGAAAACCATCATTATCTGAATCCTCTAGATAATCCGGAATACCATCATCATCGGAATCTTCCATGAAATCGAGGATACCATCTCCATTCTCATCATTTTCCAAGTCATCCGGTATGCCATTTTTATTGATATCGTAGTGCTTTTTCTGCGACATTGAATGTTGGGAATCGGGAATACCGTCCCCATCATCGTCCTCTAGATAGTCTGGAATTCCGTCACCATCCTCATCCTCTTGGTGATCAGGGATACCGTCACCATCAGAATCACCCTCTAGATGGTCTGGAATTCCATCACCGTCCCTGTCGATATGTTTCGGTAATTTGATTGCTCTCTTGTGATGACTTGTTTCGAGGTAATTGGGAATACCATCCCCATCATCGTCCTCTAGATAGTCTGGAATTCCGTCACCATCCTCATCCTCTTGGTGATCAGGGATACCGTCACCATCAGAATCACCCTCTAGATGGTCTGGAATTCCATCACCGTCCCTGTCGATATGTTTCGGTAATTTGATTGCTCTCTTGTGATGACTTGTTTCGAGGTAATTGGGAATACCATCCCCATCATCGTCCTCTAGATAGTCTGGAATTCCGTCACCATCCTCATCCTCTTGGTGATCAGGGATACCGTCACCATCAGAATCACCCTCTAGATGGTCTGGAATTCCATCACCGTCCCTGTCGATATGTTTCGGTAATTTGATTGCTCTCTTGTGATGACTTGTTTCGAGGTAATTGGGAATACCATCCCCATCATCGTCCTCTAGATAGTCTGGAATTCCGTCACCATCCTCATCCTCTTGGTGATCAGGGATACCGTCACCATCAGAATCACCCTCTAGATGATCTGGAATTCTGTCGTCATCTTCATCCTCCTGATGAATAAATGTAATTGCATCGTGTGCATCGCTTTCTTGATTTCGCACGTTTTCGTCGATATCTTGTTTTTCTCTGTTCTTAGTTTTTTTATTTTCTTCTGAATGGTGTTCTTTATTTTTATGTTTTCGAACTCGACGTTCGTGTGTTTTATACTTACCTTTATTTTTGCTGTTTTTACAGTTTTCCATGTAATCTGGGATACCATCTTCATCTTCGTCTTCCAAGTAGTTTGGTACTCCATCTCCATCATCATCTTCCATGTAATCTGGAATACCGTCTCCATCTGAATCGCTTTCTAAATGATCTGGAATGCCATCATTGTCATCATCTTCCAGGTAATCTGGAATACCATCGCCATTTTCATCTTCCATATAATCCGGTATACCGTCACCATCTGAATCTAGCGATGTTTCATCCTCGTCATCATGATCTCCTTCATCATGTCTAGACAAATAGTTTGTTATAGAATGAGATTTTCGGTGAATTTTCTTTTGTTGGTTATTTTTTGTCGTTTGACATGAATGAACGTCACATGATTGTTTATTTTTTGCAGAGTGTAACCTTTTGTTGTTTACATTCACCTAACAGGAAGAAAATACACAATAATGAACATTTGTCAAGGTTTATATTTAAAAAAATTTAATGTGCAGGAAATCTAGATAGAATTTAGGCAGTTATGGTCATATTTTCGCTGATATTGATCCTATAAAAATATTTTTCTCAAATCAACTAACATCGAGATCAGTTGATCTTGACAAAAACTCTAAACTTATACAATCTTCCAATATTAGCATTATGAGGCCGTAAAGAAGCTAACAAAATAAAAGTCATGTGGGTTGAAATAAAATTACCTAACTTTTACCAGTTACGTTGTATGAATTTACTTGACTCGTGGTTTCAGGAATCAATCTATGAATGGAGTTATATGTTGACTTGTTTATAGAAAAAACACACTTAAAAAAATCCAGTGGCATTTAAAGACAATAATCAGATGTCTATGACATAACAGATGTTTGTACAAAACAATAACTTACTTACTTTCTCATTATCGTCAGCCCGACAAAATGAAAAACAGAAAACATTTCAGACTTCTAATTTCCTCTAAGTTAGATTCTTTGATAACTGATATTTTACTGTCATACTAAATAGAGTATATCACGAACAAGATTAGCATCGGAAGTTTTTTGAATTCATAAGAAACAACGACATTTCTAAAACAGTAATATGCATGATTCAGTATCTCTCTTTGAGGTATTACTGTTAAACATTCAGGGAATACATTCGTTAAATGACCGTCTCTAACGATTTATTTGTGATTAAACTGTAACCGTGCCATGTTATCATATTTGGAAATAATTTCGAAAATCATAGGTTCGATTTTGGATAGTTTCCTCAGTGTGTTGAATCACTTACGGACATTTGAGCAGCAAGGCAGTAGTATTACTAGTAATTGAACAATGTACAAGGCTTGTAAATTGGTGCAAAAAATCTGCATAGGTTTCAATTTAAAGTCAGAGGTCTATTAATTGATCTACTCTTCCTATGATTTGTTTTCCTAAGTCGTACCTTAGGATTATTAACCCGTTAGTTCTATCATGTATCAAATAAAACCATGAATAAATATTATCAACCAACTTGCGATCTTAGTTTTTGAGGGCCAATGTTCACTGAAGTAAAGGTATACAGAATTGCTATTTAGTATACCCTTCCTCAAATAGACAGATTGACATCTCATTTGTGCTACATGTATTATAAGTAGATAAATGGTATGAGAGACATTTAAACTCATATCTAGATTTCATCTGTTTTCAGTCTTACATAATTGTGTGGTTTTCACAATAAATAAATTGCTAGCTTACTCATACCCTTTCTCAATTAAAAAAGTAGACCAGCTATGCAACAGGCTTTTGAATTAAAAAAAACCCAAATAAATCCCAAGCATCCGTGATTTGTTACTCATGGAGTTCAAAAGACTGAATTTTTTCTACATCTTCATCATAAATAACTATGTTATGTACACACTTCAAGTCGACGAAAGAATTTCTAAGTAGAAGATCAATCTCTAGAAAATTAGATAAACAAAGAGTAATTATTCGGAAAAATAGGAAGAATGCATGAATCTGTCAGACAACATTTTACATAGCCACTACAAGTGTGACAGTTTTGACTCTGCCAATACTGTGTGAATAAAGGGATTTCAGTAAGTCTCTCACTTACAAACATTGTTGGTTGATGAACTATAGTGTAACTTATAGACCTAGAATGGAGCTACAGACGGACGTCCATAAATAAGCTGGTATTATATAACTTATGAAAGAGTAATGATCTAACACATTTCGATGACTGAACCTGAAATTAGCCTAATTTTATTGAGGTCACCATTTCAGAGTCTCAGTTAAGAGTCAGATTATAAAAAAAATAGAGGTTTTATATTACATGTTAATTGAACTGATCCTATGATCGCACGTTACTTTTTTTACTGACCACTGCTCTTAAACATCATCTGAAATCGATTTTTAAATTACTACTGCTTTTCATTGTACTTACATATTGATAAATTGTGTTTTCCTTAGACCTCTAAATGTAACCGAAGCTATTAAAGCTCGGAAACTTTTCCTTGCTTGCTAAATTATCTGTCAGATTACTAACCGAATATATATATTACGTCGAGTTACCTAGGCTGAATAATCATTCTGAGAAGTCATTTATTATCAACCAATCAACAATCCATTTCTACAAATACACACTCAATAATCCATTAAATTACACAAATAATAACTGAGATTAGTACTGATGGAGTCAAAATAGTAAATGAGACATTACAATTGTCTCTATTGCTTTATAAATACATTTTTTAGGAGAAATGGGACTAGTCACAAAACATGCATCATTAATTTTTTTTTCCGTTTTATAGCTTTAAATAAGAAACTTATTTAGAGAAATAATACACTGTAAATTCAACAAACTAGTTTCCGGGCTTAGTTTACCGGTAATATTAATAAGAACACTGTAAATAACTTAATCATGGGAAAAAGAATTTTTTACAGAAACTTTCCACTTTTTTTTGAGACCATGAGCCGATTGAAGCTAGAACACCATGGAAAACCTGGAAGCACTGGACGGCCGTTTCGTCCTATCGTGGGACTCTCCAGCAGTGCGCATCCACGATCCTGCCTCGCGAGATTCCAACCCAGGACCTACCAGTCTGGCGCCAGAGCATTTAACCAATAGACCACTGAGCCGGCATCCAACGGTGTTAATGTATAACCTCAACTGATTCATTACTTTTGTTCAGTGTTACTATTTTAAAATAATCTATCAATCATGTGCATAGATGACATTATCATTATTGCAATAAGTAATAAGACGAATTATATAATGAACTTATCATAGGGTTATTTAAAATTTGCATGTCTATGATGCACTATTTTCCATTCATTAAATCATTAGGAGTAATTTTGAAAGTAACTTGAAGGATGTTCTAAATTGCTTTAATTGAAATATAATATGAAGAGTATCCTAAAACAATTGTTAAGTATACATGACATTATTATGGAAGATTAATTTCGGTATTGGGAAATAAGATTACCTCTGTTGTTTTAAGTCTGTTTAACTGTGAGTTGTAAAAGTTTATATTGTCAATGTAAGGAATTACAATGGATCAGTCTCATTTGCGACATACTTAAGTTTTGATTTGATTGCCTTGATATTGCCATTTAAGCAGACGTTTTTATTCATATTGGGTAGTGACTAATAGTGGTATCCATCTTGAAAGTTCCAAATAAGACAAAACTCGTATCCTGGGCTCTGATGCCCGCTAATATCAAACTTAAGTAAAAATTTCTTAATCATCGTAACTACTTTTCATTTTCTGTTTACTAAAAGCTGTATGAAAAAGTGATTCTGGTCGCGCTGTGTTTCCCGACTGGCAAAAAGGATTTCCCTTGAAATTATGAGCTGATCTGCATTAAGGCATAACCGAAAAGCTGTAAGCAATTGACGGCCGTTTCGTCCTAGTATACAAAATCACACTAGTCAGCATCCACATACCCTCACACCGGAATCCAACAAAGAACCCTCAATATCACACTCCAACACTTAATATCCAAACCCCTGAATCAAAATCCAACGGTATCAATTTCTAACATCAGTCAATCCGCAATATTGCACGACCAACTTCCATTGTCTTCAGTAGGTAATTGCATCTCAATCGACACGACTTAGTTTCACTGGTCACGTCTTCTCAGTAGAAGTGTAGAAATCTCCCTTAGAAACTAGTTACTAGTGACCACATGATAATTATATATGTTTGTGGATGTTTTTGAAATTCACTGAAATCCCGAAGTGATATAAATTTAAAGATCATCGAGTAATGTTGCGGATTGATTGAAGTCAGAAATGAATACCATTGGATGCCAATTCGGTGATTTTGAGTCTAAGTGTTCCGGCGTGGGACGGAGTGTCTTTGATTCGATTCCAACGTAAGGGATCATGGGTGCTCACTACTGAAGAGTTGTATGCTAGGACAAAGTTTCAATGATGTTTTAACTTATATCGGTTCAGGATTTCAGTAAAACTGAACAATCTCATAACCTTATACTAAGAAAGGATTTTATTGTCCTAGTTTGTTATCAAATTTATTCATGATCATTAGAACAGATTTCGTTTGTTAATGATAATGATGATATACTACTATAAAAATATTCAATAAGTCAGGTTACTAATAAATATTTATTGTATTATTGAAATGTTTAGATTTGACACATAATAGTTTGTGTGTATGTTTTTGAAATCAGTCAACATTATCATCAGCATACAAGAATCAGATAAGACTAAATTAAGAAACATTTGCTCTATAAAAGGAATTGATAAATGAATTATAGCAGAATATAACTGCTAGAAACTAATTTACACAATTGAACAACTGTTTCATTCTTTATTTGTTTGAATCTATTCAGAAGTATATAAACTATGTAAGATGATAAGTTTCAAGGCAATAATTGTTTCAAGTTTCAATAATAAAACAAGCAAAACAGAATTGGTGAGACTATAACTTGTGGACGACCATTGAGCAACACTAGAGTGACCTTGACAATGTCCATCTAATAACTAGGACTAAATGGGGGTTATAAAGTAATGTGAGGAATTAGGATTGTGATTTACAGTTGATGGTTAGGGTTAGGGTTTACATCGCAAACTAACATCAGCTAAAATACCAAGATGCTATTTAGCTAAATGGATGAATGAAGTTTGCGCCAAAAATCCAAGACCTATTATCTTAGATCTGATTGGTTCGTCCATGAACTGCAGTCACACACAAGAATTTATTAACTCTATATTTATTTAAATTTTTTTTCTCTAAATAAGAAATTGAATTGATGAATAGTTTAATTGTGTAATTCTTCTAACCTTCTGTTTTTCTTTTGATTTTAATTTATCAGTTGGTTTCATTTTTATGGCTTCATTTTGTTTCATTTTCTTGATATTTTTCTTATGTAATCCAGTTACTTCATCAGTTGTGCTTGCTTCTGCTCCAGGCAATAAAAAACTGCCAAATATTGATGTTTTTAAATTTGTATCAGCTAAATTAACTTCTTGATCATTCTCTATTCCATCGTCGTCGTCATCATCGTTAACGTTATCAAGGGGAGTAGTAACATGATCATCATCATGATTCATATCATGAATATTCAATAAAATATCTTCATTTAAAGAATAAAATGAATCAGTATTTTCATTTGGTGTAAAACTTTCAGCTAATTTACGATTTTGTTGTTTATTATTTAATTTAACAGTATTTTGTTCTTTAACATGTTTTATTGGTAATTGTTGTTGATTGGATTGTTTTAAAGAAGGTGAACCAGTAGATTTAATTCCTTCTTTTGATGTTTTCTTTGAATTTTGATTACCGCCATTTTCTTGTTTATTATTTGAATTATGTTTAATGTTATTTTGATTTTTTGAATTAATATTAGATTGAACAGATTTTGAATTGACTGATTTTGTTTTCGATTTTAATTCATTAGCATTCTGATGTTGATTGTTATGATGATCTGGATTATCATTCATATTATCATTGAAATCAAATGATGGAATTGCTTGTATTGTGTTCTTTGGTAAAGGTTCACGTAATTTAGCACGAATACGTATTAATTTACGTTTAGCTTCATTAACTATATAAGCTTGATGTTGTTCTTCTTGTGTTGGTTCACGTATTCTTAATACTTTTTTAATTAAACCAGAAGGTGATTTAACTAGTTTATAATGTAATCCACCATCACGTCGACAATCTGGAATACCGTCACCATTTGCATCAGGATCTAACACATCAGGAATACCTTAAAATCAAAAGTAAAAAAGGGTAGATAAGAAAAGCATGAAAACTATAAACACAGCTATTGATATAGAAGGCTTTTGAAAACTGTTGAATTTTATCCTTTACATTATGGACCGATCATAATTAGACAACCATTGAATACTAAGAATTACTGAACAGCTGTTTTATCCTAGTATAGCGTAACTTATTAACAGTCTCCATAGACGATCCCACTGAGGATTGAACGCGTCATTAATGAACACTACCAAAGAGTTGCATGCTATGACAAAACAGTTGTCCAGTACTTCCTGATTTTCAATCCTTATCTAACTATGTCAATCTATGACGTAAACTATAAGATACAACTATCAGTAATTTCAGTTATTACGAAAGATTTCAATAAAAAGTGTAAATTATAAACTATTAAAAATCTCCATACTGTAAATTAAAACAACACTGTTTCCAGTCAGATCTTCATCGAACTTTGTAATATTCATACATGTTTATGAAAAAACTAGACCGATCAAGGCAGTTTATGAGTCAATAATAACAACTAAGTAGATTACATAAGTAAATATCTTTGCATAGATGTATATAAATACTACCAAGTATTAGAGTAAAACCTGATGAAGATCCACGAGTAAATAATACTGCTCATTTATATCGATTGTTCAAATTGTAATCTACTCATTTCTTTCATGGTTTCCTAGTTCTTCGTCAATATGAGCTATAGATTGCTACTAATTTTAGTAGTCTACCTCATTCAAACGTTAGTATACTATGATTTAAAATAATAAGTATTTAGGGAGAACTAACGAAAGCTTTCCGATATATGTCATGCTTAATCTCATTCACAAAAGAATTCGGAGATTTATTGGTATTTTCATTCTACTTTGTCCTTATTCAATAAGATTATTATTTCTTATGTTCTTGTTTTATTTGTTTCAGTTATAATGGAGTCTTATTTGGTTCTATGGTGTATTTATGTGATAAGCGATGGTCATTGTTTCCAAAGCTGTAAGTTGCTGGTTTAAGTAACTGGCATTAGCTTGAGTTTTTTAATCACTACGGTTAAGAAGTAAATGATGAAGTGACACATCTTATTCAAAATTCCAGTCCTTTATCATTCCTATCTTACTTTCCACTTACTTTTTCTATTAGTTTGATAGATATCAGACAACCTGACTTATGACCCTATTTTGATTCAAGTATTCATGAGTGTTATTTTTAGATTATACGACATAAAGTTCAGGGAACAGATCTCTTTTCAAAGATTTTTTGTCAAGTTGTACAATTATGTATGTACAATTATGTGTAAAAAATAACAACAAATTATTGTTTATGTAAATAAAAAGGTGTATAAAATTAATAAGTTACAGTGGATCATGATATGTAACAGAAGCTCCTACCATTCATTAAACGAAGTTTGATCCGTTTATGCAAAAGAAGTATATCTTATATCGTTGTTTTCACAGTGACCTTAGATGATTTTTCTTTCATGAATTTCTTTTTTGAAAACATTCCTATCTCTTATTACTTTTCATATCCCTATGATTCATTTCATATGATTCCTTCATCATCCTCAATTATTGTTACAAAAATATCCTAACTATCTAATTACTCCTTTCATATTATATTCAGGTAATAACTAGTAGTAGTAAGTTCTGTCAATCGAACCAAGAGTTATAAGCAGTTGATTGGATAAGTCTCTTGATATATACCGAAACAATCTAATCCACTTGAAGATAAGTAATCTTTCGCTTATAGAGTATAGTGTGAAAAATTCATAACATTGATTGAAACTTGAATACATCATATTCATAACTAAGAGTGTACTAAATTAATTCCATACAGGTAAAACAGGTAGAAGGTTGAAGAAACTATACAATTATACGTTTTATACAATTCATCAGTACATGCATATCTGGACGATAATAAGATCAAAGATCAGTAGGATGATGAATGTAATGATATAATAAAAAGACATTTCGTTGTCCATATATAATTGAGTTGGTCTAACAGTATATTATTTTTTGTGATTCTTGAATTTCTCATCATTATAGAGTGATTCATTGAGATATGTTACTACCAGGATATTATATAGGTATACAGATGAGGAAATTGATAAAAGGTTATTAGCTAATAAGTCAAACACTAATATAAAACCAACGATACATACTCTAACTACAACGGTGCTTCGTCATAAATCCCTAATATTTCCAACGGTAGTGTCTTTTCATGGCTTCGATTCTGAACACAGTAAACTTAGATTCATAATCAAAATATCTGGAATTAATCAAATGCATTTAAACTACCCATTTCTTAAAAAAAGCCCTAATAATTCCTACCATCATTATCATCATCTTCATCTACGTGATTTAATAATCCATCCATATCTGAATCTTGTGTTCTGTCGATTTTTCCATCATTATCCAAATCATTATCAATATGATCTGGAATTCCATCACAATCTTTATCATTTGGATCGCCTAAATCGACGTTTAACAAGTTGGCTTCTTGTCGTGCAATATGAGCTGTAAATAAAAAAATAGCAAACTTATTCGTGAATTATGACTTTTTTTTAGGAAAAACAATATACATAGAATCACACTCAAGCCAAATACTATGTATGATACCCCAGTGCACATTTAAGCCCAATTTGTACAAACACAAATGTACTTAATGAAGAAAACTACATACAAACCTGGAGTTATTGAATTATTTGTATAAGAGGCAGCGAGTACTGAGAAAGTCACAAATCCGCAATAAAGATTGTGTAATAATGATGGTATTTTAAGTTGACAGATACTCAACAAATTCATTACACTATTGAATTCAATAAAAGTATTTCAAAACAACTAAATGATGTCCTTAGAGATGGTTAGTAATAAAATTGGGAAATTTAAGTATATACAAGTACTCAGTAGTAATGTACGAACAACGTATATAGCAATTTCAACATAAATCCACTCAAAATCCGTAGCTCCCACAGGTGAAAATGTAAAGATTTAAACATTTACGAAGATGGGAGACTGAAAATATTGAGTTAATCAAGTAGATTAGCGTTGGATCATCTTACATTTATTTACTAAGTAAATTGTTAACAAGCCTAGTATTTTTGAATTCATTACGTAATAAATTGCTTTTCAATTTCTTTGAGTTTGTTTTATACTGTAAAAGTAGAGTTAAAGCTACCTATGTTGACCGGTTGTTAATCCCTTAAACATTAAAAATGTCATTATTTCAAAGATTGATTATGTCCATGGTGAGTAAACATCCATTTATGTACTAGTAATGTGAGACATGAAAGTAGAACTTATTATGTACTTCGTATTATGTATAACGGTCCTTCTATCAATTGTGACTTCGATCAATGTTACTTTAACCATTTCCAAAGTTATCTGTTAACTGTCATTATGTATGTCGTAGTTTACAAATGATAAGTAATGAAAAGTTTGATTTTTAGTTTGAAGAAAGCTCATTTTTCCTCAATATATATAATGTCGTCAATCTGATCAGTAAATACATGAATAAATGTATCCATTCTTTACACATATAACATTGAACATTCATAATATCTATAATCTAGGCATGAATAGTTACTGGTAATAGAAAACAGGGAAATAGGTCACATATATATATACACACACAAACAGAAAGAGAGAATAGATTAAAAAAAACTTGAAGAAAACTACTTGAACAGTCATAATTCTATGTAGAAATCTAATAATACTCATGCTAAACATTAAAGCATGCTTTCAAACGATAGAAACTAGAAATAGTAATGGTTGTAGTAATTTGACATTGAAAAATCTTATTTATCATTTCATGTCTTATTGAAGAGTATTTGTTTTGGAAACTAATTTCTCTGTATTACAGCATAATATACAAGAAGGAGGAGGGAGGGTAAATACATGTAAGTGTAAGGTTCATTACAGAGACTTAATAAATTTCATTTTAGCCTATATTTTAAAAGTTTTAGGTCCAATTTCAAATTGTGTTAATAGTGGTTGTTGTTAAACCCATTGACGTTAAATTAATAAAATCTATAATTTGAACTTAAAAATATAATTACATTGTTGTGAAACAGAGGATGATCATTATCCAAGCATAATTATACAGAACCATGTAGTCAACTTTCGTGGTTATTGGCAGTTATAAACACACCACATTTGTAAATACACCAACCCATGTCATTATTCATATCCCGAACTTTGGAATTCTAGAAATGCTTTTTAACAAGCTGTTGTACTGATATTTCTGGTTTACAATAACATAGTTAATATAAGTAAGTATAGTGTTATTTAATTTGTTTAAACGCTATCCAGAATAAACAAATTAAACAACACTATACTTACTTATATTAACTGTGTTATTGTAAACCGGAAATAACAGTACAAAATTTTGTTAAGAAACAGGACAGATTCCGTAAAGATCGGTTGTGCACAGACCAAGTCAAGACACTATGGATAATCGTTGAACAATCATTTGAATGGAACTCGTCACTATACATCAACTTCATTGACTATGAGAAGGCATTTGACAGTAAGGATAGGAGAACATTATAAAAACTTCTTCGACACTATGATGTTAGTAAATGAGAAAATCGTCAACATCATCCTGAATACAAACGACGGACTGAACTGCAAAGTGGTGAATGAAGGACAGCTGACAGATTTATTCCAAGTGAGAACCGAAGGCAGACAATACTGCTTATGCTCCCCCTTTCTCTTTCTTCTGGTGGTTGACTGGATTATGAAGACCTCAACATCTGAGGGAGAGCACGAAATATAATGGAGAGGTTGGGTGAAAATAGAAGATATGAACTTCGCAGATGGCCTAGCCTTTCTATCCCATACACAGCAACAAATGGAGACGAATACAACTAGTGTAGGAGCAACTTCTGAATTAGTAGACCTCAACATACATAAAGGAAAAAAGCAAGGTCTTCAAATACAACCCAATCACATTTGATGGATAAACTCTGGAAGATGTGGAAACTTTCACGTACATGGACAACAGCAACGTGGAGGATTCGATGCAGACGTAAAGGCGTGGATTAGCAAAACAAGCACAGCATTCCTACAGTTGAGGAACATATAGAACTCGAAGCAACTGTCAACCAGCATCAAAGTGAGAACTATTCAGTGCGAACGTCAAGACAGTCCTACTATACGGTGCTGAAACTTGGAGAACTACTACGACCATCATCGAAAGGTTACAGGTATTTCTAAACAATTGTCTATGAAAGATACTGAATGTCCGTTGGCCGGATACAATCAGCAACAGCCTATTGTGGGGGAGAACAAACCAGCTTCCATCTGAAGAAGAAATTAGGAAGAGACATTGGAAGTGGATAGGATATAGACTGTGGAAATCATCAAACTGCATCACGGGGCAAGGGTTAACTTGGAATCATGAAGAGAAAGAAAAAAGAACGATACCAAAGAACACACTACGTCGAGAACTGAAAGCAGAAATGAAAAGGATGAATAGCAACTGGAAAGAACTAGAAAGGATCTCTCAAGACAGAATTGGATAGAGAATGCTGGCGAGCAGTCTATGCCCCTCGGCTAGGGGTTAACAGTCGTAAGTTGTAGTGTTGTGGAGGTCTTTGAAGCTCATTGAAATCCTGAAACAACCACCAATGAAGATCTAGTGGTTCAACTTAAATTGCTTAATGATTTCAATGAAACTCAAAAATCTACACAAACACATATAATTATCATGTGGTCACTAATAATTAGTTTCTAAAGGAGATTTCCATATTCCTACTGAGAAACCGTGACCAGTGAAACTAAGCCGTGTCGATTGAGATGCAATTACCTACTAAAGACAATGGGAGTTAGTCGTGTAATATTGCGGATTGACTGATGTTAGAAATTGATATCGTTGGATTTGGATTCATTGGTTTGGATATTAAGCGTTCTAGTATGAGACTAAGGGTCATTTGTTGGATTCCGATGTGAGTGTACGTGAATGCTGACTAGTGTAGAGTTGTATATTAGGACAAAACGTTCGTTTAATGCTTCGAATTTCTCAATGGTGTTTTAACTTAAATCACCTAATGATTTCAATGCAATTATTATAGGGTTTAGGGAATGAATACTTCTAGTTATTATCAGTCAACTATTATCGTGAAAAAGAATTAAACTAATACAACAGTAGTTATTCGAAACATAAGTCGATTAGTTCTTAAATTTGTTAGATCTTCTTTTGTACCCCTTTTTTTGTATACGAAGAAAGTTAACTCACGTTCCATGATAACATCTAAAAAAAATACACCATAAATAATACACAATACTGAAGACCATGGTAATGTACAACTCGATAGTTCTTGTAAAATAATAATTACTCCTTAATTAAAACTGCTGAGATTAGGTCAAACATTTTTGAAGAAAAATTCACCATTCATACTTTAGGGTACATAATAAAAGACACCTATAAAAGAACTTTCATCTAAATTAGAGCGAATAGTTTCACAGTATTTGGGCGCCGAGTTGATGTAAGACATTAAATAAGAATATATTTGTAAAATCTCAGCGAACGAATTTGAAGTCAATCCAACGTTTCGCCTGGCAATCTGGTCCTGGCTTTCTCAAGGAAATATAATCAAACACATTTCATTTCACATCACAAGTCTCTTACACACTAATACATATACCTAGTTTAGACATTTTTAACGCTGATTGGGTGACCTATTCAGTATACAATGAACCGAAGAACTATGTACCTATTTATATTCGATAATTTTAATGTTTGATTATAATTCCTTGAAGAAGCTTGAACCAGATTGCCAGGTGAAACGTTGGATTGACTTCAAATCCATTCGTTGAGATTTTACAAGCATATTCTGACAACAAATATATAATTCTGTATAAGTGGGAAATCATGTATCTTTGTAAAAAAAGAACGCAACAATAAACTCTAAAATACATTTGTACTATTCATAAATCTTTAATTTTGTTCATGCATTTTGAAACTCTAGACAAACATAACACTTTTGAAGTAAGAATAAATTTAAATTATTGTCTTAATACTAAAATGACGTTTATCATAGTTCACCATGGGTATATTGTATATCGTTAGATATTTCACAATCGGACATTCCATGTGGATATTTTTTCACAAAAATTGGCATATAAACTCGAATTTTTTTCAAACGATTATCTGAAATAATATTTTTTGATGAACGTAATTCAGTTGATGAAGATTCAAGAAAAAAATAAGGAAAGTAAAAAATGGATCAAAGCTGATTTGAATAAATAAATTTAAAAGGTAAACAAATATTTTCGTGGATTAGTTGAAGTTAGACATTAACACCGTTTGATGCCGGCTCAATGGTCTTGTGGTTAAGTGCTCTCGCGCGAGACTGATCTCGCGAGACGAGATCGTTTGTACGCACTGCTGAGGAGTCCCACAATAGGACGAAACGGCCGTCCAGTGCTTCCAGGTTTTCCATGGTGGTCTAGCTCCAAATGACTCACTATCTCAACTATATAAAATATTTTCTCATTGTATTATGCTTAGGTTCTTTTAAATAACACTTTCAAGTGTACAGTTATGCATGAAGTTGTAGGGTTTTTCTGTATTGTAGCGTGCTCTTATACACTTGAGGTATGCTACATATATGATAGAATTAACAATCGTTTCGTGAACTTGTATGGCAGACTGATACAAGCTGTTATGTGAACTTATATTTCCCAAACATGTGAGATCGTAATCTGATCTGTCATACTTTATGTATTCATATATAATTAATCCTGACCTTTCCCCTAAGTGTATTTTTATGTATGCACACTTATCTATCTCTATTTGCCTATTTGTCTATTTTCATACATAAACTGATTCAAACTAAGCGTCTTCCAACTTATATTTGTCGAATGTAACACAATGTTTATTTATTTATTCTTGAGGTGTTGTGGATGAAAACTGCTGAAGAGTACCATACTTGGACAAAATGACTTTCTGGTGTTTCAGATTTTCAACAGTTGTCTTACTTCGATCGGTTCATCATTTGAATGATAAATTGCATTTGGCTTTTTATTTCTACAGTAATAATGACGCTATAAGAAAATATAAGATGCTAGTAAATATATATATTACATTGTTTATCATCAAATAAGTCAATCAAAGTAGTGAGCTCTGAGGACTCAGAAGTGTCAGTTATCTTAATCTGCAATAGTTATAATATATAAATGCCACAAATCTTCATAGTTCAAGCATGTTACAACAAATAGATACATATCGTTTACAATTAACTGGATTATTTCTTTCATTTTAATTGTTTTTAAACTATGCACTACCAATAATATTCAATAATCAAATTTCAACTCATTTATTTTCAAAATCGTTCCCCTTGAATATAATAGACTTTACCCAATTTTCTCATTTTCATCATTATTTCAACAGATAATTATATGAATTAAATGATAAACTGATGTGTAATTTAATGCATCGTTTATTGGTTGTTTGAATCTTTTCACTGACGTTTGGGACTGCAGTAGACCAATGTCTTAGTGGCATATGTGCATCCCTTGTGGATTGCCTTAATCTTGCTTTAAGTCACAAACATTTTAAGCAAAGATGGATAGTGGCTAGTAGTGAAATCTTGGACACGCGTTTCATCCTGTTGACGTGTTTCAAATAGAATGAAATGTTCGTCCTGGATTCCACTACTAGCGACCATCCATTTCTGCTAATCATAATGTAGTCAAGTAGTCAGAAATGTGAGGTAAGTGAATTGGGTGGTTTAAGAAACAACAACGGAGAGCAGGGAAGAATACTTTCTACCTGAGTATTCAATGAATCTTTTGTACTGACAAATAATGTGCTCCAGTGTTGTGTTTTTCGGAAAACTTTTGATCAGTGAAATATGAAAGCTAACTACATTTATTAACTCTGAATTCACATAATTATTTTAAACAACTAAGTTATCAGTAAACATGTTTCACGAAAAAGATTCTTACTGTCACTATTTAAAAAGATGATTAAATTTGACAAGTTGACTGCTGAAAAAACATATAGACTGATAAATTACTTTGAAACGGATAAATTCAAATCAATTTAAGTATGAGTGAATACTGTGTATACCTGGGATAGCTTCAAGAAAACGCTTATGTTTATATAACAAAAATGACATTGAATCAGGATCTCGTTGATCTGGTATACCATCATTATCATCATCTTCATCGATGTGATCAGGTATTCCATCATTATCACTATCATGTGGTTGACAATCAATAATCCCATCACCATTCGAATCTTCATCATCGACATCTGCAAGAGAAAATATAAGATATGTTAAAAATCGATTAATTGATCAGTTGAAGGGAAGTGTAAGATGATAAAACGTGTGTAGCTTATTGATTTCTCATTCAGTTTTACCACTTTCAGTTTACAGAGTCAGCACTTCGCCGGCTTCATTTGTTTTATTATTTGTGTTTTACTACTTAATAATAAAAAGTAATACATCACTCATTTCATTATTAATTATACCGTAAAAAGTATCAATATCCCTACAATGACATCAAACCTGACGTTAATACACTGATCATTTGTTCACCGGACTTTGGGTGTGATTTCATGTGTTGATCATCGAACAAAGACTTTTCATTTCAAAAATTTTTTATCCAATTCCATATATTGTGATTTAAGGCTCATGATTATGTTCAACAAAAAGATTAAGATTGACAAGGTCATCCTCTATCATTGTTTTACAATATATCTTATCTAAATGTTGTACCATTGTTTCAATTGCGCCTTGTGATATTCACAAAACCCATGATCGTACATATCAAATATCCACTCAATCTATTTTACTAACATTCATAGTAAATAACAAATTTCTAATGACTTATTGTAAAACAGATCGAGACTTTTTTATTTTAAGTTTTTATATGACTGATTTAAATGTGGATCTAGATCTAAAATAAGAGTAAAACATTAATAATTCACTAATTCATTTAGTGTATGTACGGATTATGACATCCGATTGATCCATGAAGTTAGTGTTTACTAGACTGAACCCACTGCAATGATAATCTGTGATTAGCTGTCTCAAGTAATTTGCTTTATAACCGTTTGAAGCACTGAAGAGATGTTTATTATAAGTGCGTTTATACCATTTCGTAATTTTCATTTCACGGTCTCATTTTTTTATTATTTCAACCTAGTTTCTCATAAATTCAGAGGTCAGATGAACAAAACATGAAGACATTGATGATGTTGTCCAGAACCACACAAGGAAACTTCATAGTTATGACTCTCAGCTTACAAAATATAATATCAACAAAATATTTTTACTTTCACTAGCACTTGTACTATCATTTTAATCAATTGATATTCTATCATCTCATTATTTGGATTAGTTAATGAAAACCTCTCTTTTGGGAACTATACTTCAATGAGAAATGCTAGGTTTATTTCTGGAACCAGCAATATTTCATTTGCATACTATTAGGAATTAACCGGATAGTAAAACAGATAATCATTACAGTAATATTAAGACAGTTTACTAAAATTTCTATGGCTGGGTATCGACTCTGCATTTTATCTACATTCAACTTAAAATAGACATTTTGCTCAACTATGAGATTAACATTCTCATCTTATTTGGAAAATGATCACTGTTTTGAGCGTTACAAAAGTCAATATACGTAAAAAGATAACAAACAAATCTGTCTGGTTTACCAAAAACATATTATGTTCCCCTTAGTTGTATCTAATATTGGCAAACTATTATGATCTATACAGTCCTACTGTATGGAGATGAAACATGGAAAACTACTACATCTATCGTCAAGAAGGTACAAATATTTATAAACAGTTGTTTACGCAAAATACTCAACAGTCACTGGCCGGATACTATCAGCAACAGCGTTTTATGAGAGAGGACAAACCAGCTTCCAGCTGAAGAGGAAATTAGGAAAAGATGTTGGAAGTGGATAGGACATAAATTGAGGGAATCACCGAACTGCATCACGAGGCAATCCCTAACTTGGTATCCGTAAGGGAATCGGGAAAGAGGAAGGCCAAAGAACACATTACCCCGAGAAATAGAAGCAGATATGAAAGGGATGAATGTTAACGGGAAAGAACTGGAAAGGATTGCCCAGAACAGAGTTGGATGGAAGATGCTGGTATGCGGCCTATGCTCCTCCACGAGGGGTAACAGGCGTAAGTAAGTAATTATGATCTATAGAAATGACTGTATAAGTATTTATCATTTCTACAGTATTGTAGTATAAGGATCTAAGATAAGTTGATTCAAAGTTTGTAGAATCTTTGATCAAACTAATCCAAACTTTATTCTCAGGTTTTACAAAAATAGAAGTTTGTTTAAAATTGATTTTATAACTAGTTCAAAATTTAAAAATTGTAGTTCCAAAAACAATTCAATAAAGACATTAATCAATACAGAGAAAATTCTATCGGTTGTTTCAATGAATTAATTTGTCTAAAAATACATCAAACACAGTCACTAACCTGGAATACCATCATTATCATCATCATCGTCCCATTCATTTAATAAACCATCGTTGTCACTATCCTGTAATGTAATTTTTTAGGAAAAATATACAGATTATTTTTTTACTACATCCATAAAGTAATAGTTTTACGCTATTACTAACTAACACTAATTTAAATTCAGCTTTGAATATTAACAACAGAATTACTTAAGTCCTAACTAAAATTTTCATAATTGCATTGATGAGTCGATCTAAGCTAGACCACCGTTGAAAACCTGGAAGCAATGGACGACTGTTTAGTCCTAATATGGGACTTTTCATAAGTGCTAATCCACAATCCCCCATGATCGACTTGTGAATTCAACTCTGAAAATACTACAATCTCTTCAGATCCTCATATTGATCCTATTTAAAAATTATACAGAAATCATACTTTTTGGGCAAGTTGCTACTTTTCTAGACTCAGTATTTTAATAGATGATGGATTATCTCTTGAACCAAAAGAAACTGAGTTGAATTTCCATTAGGAACAATATCACAAGAATTCAGGCACATCCGTATGATAAGTTCAGAATCGGGCAAAATTTGAATTCTGAATTTCGTTACTAGATACAGTCCATCTGTTCTAAAACTGCATATGAGGAAACAACTGTGTGAAGGCTATCCTCATAGGATGTTCATATGAGAATAGGGAAAGATTAAAATATTAACGACAGGATAACTCAATTCCTTATCAATAATCATATAGTGTAGTAGTAAGATAATAAACTAATATTCAGGGCTGAACTTCAGTAACTAATTGTTACTAAAACTGGAGGCTTGCAGAGATTGTTTGCACCACAAACTGAACTTAGCTTCAATCAGTAAAAATTAAGGATCGCTGAACACTGCTTTGTCAAAGTACCCTTGACCCTACCGGAGATCAAATCCAGAATCTTTTGGTTTCGCGTTTTGTGTACTCTTTATTTAAACCACTGGTCCAATCAATTATTGATATTCCATTATCTTTGATATAAACTTACAGACATGTTTATTTTAATGTTAAATATGATATCGGAATACTTTTGTTTATTTATTTTACAAAAATACTTTTTCGGTAACTCCTTCTTGCATCTTCAAATATCTGTTCATCAGTTAGAGACTTCCATTTGTTGTTGCTATTGCTGGGACATTATAGTTTGATAAAATCTTATTCAGTCATCCAATATATCTGTCACATATCAATCCAATTATTTATTATCTTTTACCATAGATACAATTTTAAATTATTTTAACTGTTTTGAGCAAGTGATTCAGTATTCACTGTCTAGTTGTTTCCACCACCAGTACAGTTCAATTATATGAAACTTACATTTAAAATGATCGAACTCTTTTTCAAATATTCAGATTACTACCAATTGCGTATGATTACTTTGGTTCTAGACGTCTCAGTTATTCTGTAACCTAATTAAGTGACTACACTAGAAACGAGGCTTGGTAAGAAAAAAGCTGATGATTACATTTTTCGCAGTAAAATCTGACTCCAGGAAGAGCCAATTTGACATAAGTTTGTATCATCGAATGACTAGAATATTGTCGATCTAGCGGTTATCAGTGATATGAAAGCAGAAGTTGGAATGAGAGATGTTACAAAAAAATTACATTTCAAACGGACTAAATCAACAGAATAAACCAAAAACTACAGCACTAATTTTAAAATCTGAAGGGAGTGACCAGAAAGTGATCCGTGTTCGGACAAACAAGACTAGAATCTACAGTCAGTAAACATTTGATCAAATGTACAGAGAGGTCCGAAATAGGGTTGGTACACATTGAGAGATAATTGACCAAGTGTGTTGATTGACTGGTTGAGAAGAATTTTCCCCACATTACTGTGGACTAGCAATTTGGAAGTAATACTAATAAAATGGAATATAAGATCTTGTCATTTTACCCAGAAACAATTCAGTGATGTTCCTACCTCTAAGATTTCAAATAATTCTTTAGGCGGTGAAGAGTTACGTCTGAATGTGATCCACAGCCATAAAATATACTAGATTTCGTTGTTATGCTGAAGACTAGTTATTTGTGTGTCATACAAAAACTAAAACTAATTGAGAAAACGTAGATGTTGTCGTTAAACTCAGCCTCTTCATTGGACAGTTTTTGGGTAATTTTTTTACTGTTGATAACTTTATCAGTAGTTCATATTTTTATACAAAATATTTTGCTAGTCTGATTTGTATTAGCCAATATTTTTGAGGTACTTTCAAAAACCGTTTTGATGTAAAAAAAAATGTACAGTCTAAAGCAAATAGAAAGAAAAGAAAGTTCTGTTTTATAATAATATCTTGGTATTTCAAAAAATACACAACCGCCAGCCAGTTTTTTTAGAAATACCATATGGTTTTTCCATTAGTATCCCATATTCTAGACTAAGAAAATCACACCAGTATGATTATTCTAAATGTTAAACTATTCCATAAGATCAGTGAATGGAATAACGAAACAAAGTGATTTCGGACAAGTGAAAGACAGTCAGAAAAGTTTTTCTATGTACACCGTCAGTCATTTCATTCATGTGCATACATTTTTCTACATAAGTAAAAGTACATGGAAAAATGTAACTAAGAATACATGTAACATTATATTATCCCCTTGTGGATTGATAATCAGTTTTTTCATTCTCTATCTTACATCTTTTTTTAAAAGTTTTTATCTATCTGTTTATCTGAATACAAATATGCGTAGGCTTAGATGTATTCAAAGAAATGTTATTATACAATTGTGAACTATTGAAAAATACTTAGATAATTAGTTCCGTCATTCAGAATTTAAACGATATGAAGTATTTTTCAGTTGTTTCATATGCCTGAAAATAATTATTATGAAGCATTTAGGTTTATCTACTTGGAGATTTATTTCATTCATGGTTACTTTATAGACAATATGTTTGCCCGATTACTGCTTACCTCAACGCACTATGTTTTCTAGGTTACGACGAATGGATTGAAAGGAAGCTAAGATCATACAGACCAAAACTTGATATCAGTCTATGAAGTTGTTTTCTGTTAAACTATGTTATATTGATATATACAGACTACGTAGTTGGGGTTGGTGTGATTCTAGTAACCAACGGTTAGAAATGTTGTAGTAAGATGTCTTGGAACCTGTCACATTGAAAGAGATGAGACCAATTACCATCATCACTTTAATCTTGAGTTATCATGTTACATTACTTATTTCACAAAACCATTCATTTATACCAATCTTTTCTACTTTTACTGACACTATTGCTACTTCTACTACCGCGGAAGGTGATTTGATAATTTTGTCTGTGTGTACTGATATGGTGTAGCAAATTGAATTAAGCCGGGTTCCACACTGTATATGAGTGATTGACTTGTACGCATTACTGACAATACTCAATATCATGAATCAAAAGTCGATATTGGGTTGTTAACAAAGCTTGACTATATGTAGTGTGTTTTCAAAGCATAAAAACAATACATTAAATTCATTCATACATAAATATATGCATGCAATATTCAGTTTATCATTAATACTGTGGTTTGTAATTCCTTAAATTCTCATAGAATTTTATAAAATTCATTATATTTCCATTTTTAAAGAAAGGTAATTTTACTTACCTGTTTTGTGTCAAAATAACCATCGTTATCATCATCGGGGTCAACAATATCTGGGATTCCATCACAATCATGATCTTGTTTATGATCCGGTATTCCATCATTATTCATATCATCATCTACACTATCCGGTACCCCATCTTTGTCAATATCTTGAAACAGATCATCCGATCCATCACCATCTGAATCAAAATCCATGCTATCTGGTATACCATCATTATCATCATCCATGTCTAGTGTATCAGGAATACCATCCTATAGAAATTTTAGAAAAAGTTGAATTACGAAAGGAAATGGTTGTTGTTTAGTATATTTTCTTTTGATTGCCAATTGGTTTAAAGGCAGTCTCATCATCGATGAAATAATTCCAACTAAAACTGTTATGAACTAGAAAGGAATAGATAGCTTTCTTATCCAGTTTTGGAATCCACTGCCAATGTACAAGAACATTTAGTGGTTAACAGATCCAAAAAATAAATGATTTTTAAGCCTTCGATATCGATGTTGACCTCATTAGTTTTACTAGACCTGTTCCAAGCTGAAGGGACTCTGTTGAGCAACTACATTAAACCATGTTTGGGTACAAAATGCTGAGCATCTCTTATGATAACTAGTCAGTCTAGATTGCACACACTTAAATCCACCGACATGGATTCATGTATATCTTCGCATCTTTTCATTTTTAACTTTTGGTTTGATTCATCTAGGGATAGCTGTATAAGAAGAGGTTTTTGCACGATAATGTTGTCAAGCCCTATATATTTGTGATATCTTCAAAAATTCACTTATATTAGATTCAACTCATCACTTTCAAGTCTTGTAATTAACATGTTACTATGTAAGATGAGTGAACAAAAATTTCATTTGCTCATATTTTTAACTCTAGTTGTTGATATGATATAGGTTTATCTACATTCATATTATATACGAAGCTCCTGTTTAGCTTGCAAGTTGGTTGATCCCATTGATCATTGCTTCCCATTAGAATTATGAGAAGTTTATTTTGATTCTGGTTACCAGTGACCAAATGATCATTATTTATTAGAGTCAAATTGTAAAAATGAAACATTTTTTCAATTAGAAGGTAAATTTTCATCATTAATATATATTTATT
Source organism: Schistosoma mansoni (assembly GCF_000237925.1). Taxonomy (NCBI): domain Eukaryota; kingdom Metazoa; phylum Platyhelminthes; class Trematoda; order Strigeidida; family Schistosomatidae; genus Schistosoma; species Schistosoma mansoni. Next base: position 20,158,914 of record NC_031497.1, read on the forward strand.
AAGAGAGAAATAAAAGTGTAACGTTAACGCATGATTTTTTACGTAATAATAACACTTTATATTCTTTAGTTAAATATAAGAATTGAATCCGTTTCCTGGCGTTAAACGGAATTTCAAGTCAGAAGTGGAATCCAGGACGTGCGTTTTAGCCAACTTCAGACTCATCAGCTGGGTATGTTTATATATTCTACATTAACTTGTAATATAATGATTATGTAGAAACAATTCACATGTGATACGCATAATATCAACTAAGACTGATCAAATTTCGATCAAAATTTCAACAAGGGATAATTCAGAGCATTACAAATGAAATTCAAAGTCATATTCGTTGTGTATGTGGGAAGCCACCTAGATAAAGTAGCCAACTGGATAATCCTTTGTTGTTTGAGCTGAAAGGTAGTGAGTTTGAATCCCCTTGTGAACATCACCTTCTGGATACAGGCACATCTATCTAAAGAGTTCTAAATAGGAAAACAAATACGTAACTTAGATTATACCGCTAGCCACATTCTATCTGTTCTTCTGTCGTTAAAATCACACCGATTTTGATGCATAATTGTATTACGTTGTATGTAACCAGTGATGTAGACAGTATATTTGTTATCCTATCATTAACATATTGCTTTTAGGAAATTTATTGATCATTCAGTAACAAATTAGCTTTGGATTAGAAATAACTTTCTGAAGCTCCTTTCTTAACTACAAGAAGAAAATTCTAAACTGATAGTAATTTTATTGATTATTCACTACACCAGTATGTATATTTTGATGAGATACTACACTTTTAACAATAAAATCTTCCGGTTTGACGAATTTAACATTATCGTTAAAGCATTACTATAAGTTTCATCAGTAGTGATTTTGTAGTGTATCTGAATTTGCAAACTTGTGAATTTCATCTTACAAGCAGTATCTCGACGTTAGAGATATCTTTCAAAATAGAAGATTACTGAACAAATTCCTAACACTAATCTTTCTAGGAAAATTTGTTATACATGAATGTTTTTTCATTGATAGGTCTTTCTATTATTACCTCTAGTTAGATGGGTTTGGTAATCATCTATGAGGATCTGTATAGATCTTAATTCTATACTTATACCATATTCATACGTTAAAAGTATTTACATCATTTAAGAAAGTTATTACACTTTTAGATGACGATTATTATTGAAAACCAACGCAACAATCACATTTGAAAACATTGCTAATCAATGTAAGAAGAACAAAGAAAATCAACAAAGAGACAATATATGGAGCTTCATAAATTATTTTATATGGAATACACCATTTCAAGTAAAAAACTTTATTTTATTCACTAACTGAAGGCTTATTGAATAGAATTATGTTGTTATGGGTGTAAACAAGATGGAAAACATATTGTTATTGTTTTCTTATGTTTCAATTCAACAAAGTCAATGGAGAGTAGAAATTTTTATTGTTAATTTGTAATAGAATTAATGTCATTGTAGCATTGTACTGACCAATTGATACAGAACAGGTAAGTAGACGTGGATTTTTTTCATTGGTCTACAATAATTTCGTTTAAGATGAGGACAATGCAAAACAATTATGTTTAGATGAATAGATATTTCCAAAGTTGAATTCATAAGTCTAGCTAAGCTATACCACTAATAAAAACCTGGAATCATTGGATGACTTTTTAGTTCCAGTATGGGACTCCATTGGAGTTCAGTCCGCGTCGAGTATGAGAGAGTTATCTGCTTCAAGAAATGGATGAAGATCTGCGAAAGATCATGGATTGATCGAAGTTAGACATTAACACTGTTGGACGCAGGCTCAGTGGTTTAGAGGTGAAGTGTTCATGAGCGAGACAGAAGGTCCTGAGTTCGACTCAAGCGTGCGGGATCGTGGATGCGCACTTCTGAGTAGTTTCATACTAGAACGAAATGGCCATCCAGTGCTTCCAGGTTTTCAATGGTGGTCTAGCTTAGATCGACTCGTGAATTTAACATTCAGAATACTACAATCTCCACAAATTCCCATACTGAAAAAAGATATTTTACAAAAAAGTGAAATTTTGCGAAAATTACTTTAAAAAATCTATGTGAATCCTAAATAAAAAGGTACAGAGCAAAATCGAATGCTCTGGATAAACATATTTCAAAATGGACTGATCAATTACAGCCCTCAACAACACCATAAACCTTTAAGTATTAACGAAACAATAATATAAATCATTTACAATATTACCGTGGTTATCGAAAAGGCCATTGGATAATGTATTAGGCTTTTAATGTATTGGGTACTATTTTTGAGTGTCAGTGTAAATACCAACACTAGGAACCAGGTGCATTTTTCAGACAAGTCCGAAATAATAAAAAATTCGCTTTCCAGACACCAGTATTAGCTACTATTCTACATCGTAATTAACTAGCGGCTATAACCAAATTTAAAACATACGCTCGAAGAGCCTACATCTCATCATAAGCTGATCTAGTTTAGCTTTGACTATCGATAATAGGTGAATACAAATACTTAAAAACAAGAACCCAATTGTTTATTTTATTTTAGGCAAAGTCAGTAGATCTCATGTGCCTGTTTCTTATTTATCCGTGTGTAATCATGACGTACTGCATAGTTATGTCATTTCTCATTTAATGTACTGAATAAATTTATGAGAACTAATAGGCTGCTACCGTCCAGTCAATCTGTGTAAAACAATTGTACATTTTGGTATCAAACAAAAAGCTACTCTTACCTAGTTAGTAAATTTTCATAAATGATGAACAGCTGGGATTAAGAAATACTTTGAACTGAAAGCGTGCCGGCAGTGAATCAGAAATTCATGTGATTCTAACCTTATATCTCAGAAGGTTCTCATTTCGCATCTATATTTAATGATGACCGCAAAGATAGTATTCCCATACTTTTCTTTTCCTGATAAACTGGCTAATCTCTAAACATATTTTGATTTATAAGCAAAGATTGATGGTGGCTAGCAGTGGAGTCCAGGACACGCGTTTCGTCCTATTTGAGACTCGTCAGCTGGATGTACCTGCATCTCAGAGTTGATGAAACTCTGGGAATGCGATGACGTTGAAGCGAAAGGTACTGGGTTGAGTCCCAGAG
>NC_031497.1:20162206-20184183 GCF_000237925.1 Schistosoma mansoni
TCCCAAATAGGACGAAACGCGTGTCCTGGATTCCACTGCTAGCCACTACCCATATTTGCTTACAATGCTTGTGAAATAAGGCAATATCGAGGCAATACGCGCAGTATGCGCATATGCCAATAAGAGACTGACCAGTTGCAGTCCTAAGCATCAATGAGAAGATTCAAACAAACAATACTAAGTGAATTCATATTTTGATTTGATTTTTACTCATCGAGGTTATCGACCGAATGCATATACACATATTTTATCAAGAAATTTTGCTAACGTTCAGAGTTTTTAAATGTCAACTTGTACAAAGTAAGCACTCATATAACTTCTTTTCCACACTTTTGGTTGCACTGAAAGATATCTTAGTTATTGTAGCATCTCCTGCAAAGATACCTGATACAGCTCGGTTTAGTTACCATCCAGTGTCCAATAAGTAACATATTTTTTATTGAATATTATATATCAACTCAAATAATAGTATAAATAGCTATTATTATTGTAAATAACTTACCCTATCTGAATCACGTAAATAATCGAAATTGGGATGATCTGGATCTTGTAAATCCGGTATACCATCATTATCATCATCTGTATCAATATGGTCAGGAATATGATCTCCATCTGAATCCTGTTTAGAATTAAAGAATGTAAAAGTTGAAAAGAAAACGAAATCGTAAATAATTTTTAAAATATTTAAACCTGCACTAATCATTTATTTTCAATGCTTTAACATGTTATGATCAAGCTAGACAACAATGTCAACACACCTTTACCAAATAAAGAAAATTTAGTTCTAATTTAATTAAAAATCTGACAAGTCATTAAAGTGGATAAGACAAAAATGTACCTGTCACAAAGTAATAAGAAAAATTCGTGACATGAGACAAGTTGAAGTACACGTAGTAGTAGTAGTAGTAGTAGTATTAGTAGTAGTAGTATTAGTAGTAGTAGTAGTAGCAGTAGTAGTAGAAAAACACACAAAGAATGTAAATCAACAAATAAAAACAAGACTAATAAACTGGTTATTTTCTTATTGATGAATATTTAGATCATACGGCTGATTTGTTATGGATTAGAGAAATATCGAATCGGTCACTACATAATGATCAATTAATTTCAACAAATTGATCTTGCAAGATGTTATTTTGAGGACTGGATGGTTACTTCTCTGAATGTGAACCTGGGCAAGATAGGTTTGAATCCACCAGGAAGCTTGAGTTTTTTAAAGATTGCAAGTACATATCATAAAATCATGACACAGGGTTTTTTGCTGATTATCTTCAACCAACGAAAATCATTAGATTTAGTTCAATTCGATAAGTTATCATGCTTAATATAACTTAGAGTGATAGCTAACGTCTCTTAGAAAAACTAATTATAGGATAACTTGACTGACTTCAAAACAAATAGGTAAGAAAGGAAATGATAAATATTATAAATAGATATATGTATATAACATTTTGATATTGATGCATACACTGGATTACGGCATATTGGATGTTGAGGATAATTGATTGCAAACCTTATTTAATTCATTTATTGTCTCAATATTCATTATGTACGAATTTAAACGCCCTTTCGTCTTCCGAAATTAACCACACTAGACATTCTTCATTTATACTACGGTTAAATAAAGTTTTCCATAACTAATTTCTGAACCTTTTAATGTTCTGTGTTCTTCCAAACATATCGTAGATCTTAAGAGTTTTGTGGGTACTTGAATGTCATCGCTATCACGAACCAATTTACTTAAGACATCTGTTAATTACTTACGTAAAACATCCAGCCATCTATAAATTGAGCTTTCGCCCACAAAACGGGATACCCTGATTCCTGGAAAAGTAATGTTGAGTAGTCTCGCACTAAGATGAACTAATTATTCAGTATCTCCTGGTTTTTCAATGGGTGTCTGACTTTGGTCGTTTCATGATATCGATAACATTGTAAACGTATTTTTCTCCAATAGTTTTCAGCCTAATTAGATACCTGTGTTGTTTCAAGTCAACATTCTGAACCAACTGTGAGCTAATGAGGAGGATAGGAATTTGTAAACAACTCCTCTTGAAAGAAATTACTAATATGAGTATTTCGTTTGTATCAAGTAACTATACCGTTGACAGCAAAATTACATAAGCTCCAAATAATAATCAAGATTTCTGTATAAAAATTAGTCAATAATCAATGGCACTGATAATAGTCTATATATCTAACCAAACAAAATGAATACTGAATAGATTTATAACTTTTCACTCCAAATTGTCAATTCAAACATGGGAGTACAGTGAGACTCAATAAACAAATGTATATCAGTTTATGTACCTGCTTTGAGTTATACATTATGTACAAGGACTAGGGAGTTTGTATCGTTACCTAAAAGCGAAATTGACTAGGTTTCGAAGCTGCTGGTTAATGACCAATGCCTTGAACAACTAATCCATTATTTTACACATTATTATTTCATAACCTTGAAATGATATTTCTTACTTTATATTAAACTTTAGTTAAAAATCGTAAAAAACACTCAATTTCTACATTGAAAAGATCCTAGTTACAAAATAAATGTTTACTGAATGATTAATTATATTTTCATTAACGTTTTACATCGAATTGTGAAAAACTTTTATTACCAAGGGTTTTTGTGGAGATTGTAAAAATTTAATAGTTGAATTCATAAGTCAATTAGTCACCATCCACCATGGTGGATGGTGGCGCAATTTCGTGGATTGAGTAAAGTTAAAAAAAATGACACCATTGGATGCCGGCTCAGTGGTCTAGAGGTCAAGCGCTCGTATGTGAGGCCGAAGGTCTTGAGTTCGAATCCCACAAGCTGGGTCGTAGATGTGCACTGTTGAGGAGTTCCATACTACAACGAAACGGTTTTATTGTGCTTCCAGGTTTTCCATGGTGGTCTAGCTTTATTTGACTCATGAATTCAACTAATCAAGAACTTTTAATTAACAACTCCAGTTGAATTGTCACAACACAGTAACTTTGTTTATTTATTTTTCTTTTCTACTTTCAATATAAAAATATATCTAATTATTGATTGATTGTTTGTTTTTTGTGTTTTTAAATTGACAACACAACTCATTTTCAACTTTTAAAATTATAAGACACACTTAATAGAAGATTGATCAATTTAAAAAGAGTAAACAATAATGTAATGAATCAACAAATCAGCTGTATGTATATTTGTATATAGTTTGTAGATGACTCATTTGTAAGCAGATATCACTCATTATAGATTAAAACATTTATATGAGAGTGATGAAGATTTGTTGCTCAGGTGAATGATTTTAATGGAGTTTTGTTCTTTGAATTGGATGGTTTGGTCGTGAAGCTTGCATCGTTCTTCTAAACGAGGTCATCAGCACAAAATTCAAGTAGAAGTGAAGTGTTTGAATTTCTTCATATATGACTCACAGATTGTTCTGTAGACCTCGATGTTGATTGGTTATTGTTGACCTTTAACCTATCATTGTTTACTTCTTTATTTTGATTGTATCTCCTCTTATTGATTTGATTCTTGATCCTATATTTGTTCATAATTTTTCTGAATGGTTGATAAATTGGATCGATTCCAAAGTGTTTGTTTATTGCTGATTGACCTGAGTGACAAGCTTCTAAAATTTCTTTGGTATTTTTAGAGTTTCCTCTATCCAAAATCTCAACATTTTCCCAGTCGAATCTATGTCCACAAGCATTGATATAGGTGAGGATATATCACTGTCGTTTGACTGCTAATTGATTTGTTGTGTAGGCGAAGATGAAGGGGGCGTCCGCTTTGTCCGATGTAGCGTTTTTCATAGTTGGAACAATTTATTTTATAGATGATGTTCGGTTTTTCGTCTTTTGTCATTACATCTTTTGGTTTGCATAGGACAGATTGCAGTGATTTTGTTGTTTTGTGTGCTACACCTATTTCAATATTTATGTACAAGTCAATAGTATTTCATTTAAAGAATTAATAGGTTAACAATGAAAACGAATAATTATACAGGATGCTGGTGTTAGAAACAATATGTATTCAACGACACTTCGGTGAATAAATATTGTCTTAATTGCTTGCGATATTATTTTTGGTGAACCATTAGTGTCAGTATACGATTATCTTAGATTTTTCATAGTTGAAATTATGAGTCAATTGAAGCTAGACCACCATGGAAAACCTGGAAGCACTGGACGACCGTTTCGTCCTATTGTGGAACTCCTCATCAGTGCGCATCCACGATCCCGCCTCGCGAGATCGAACTCAGGACCTACCAGTCTTGGATGCACACTGCTGATTAAGTTATTATCAACTTTTACAATCTAAATTTAAGTATCTATGATCTTAGAATAATCTATTGGACAATTAGAATGTTGTGAATAAATTATTCATTGTCATGTTTCAAAGGAACTATCAATATTGGAGTGTGATGTATACAATAGTAAACTAATTTATTTAACTGCTTGGCTTTTAGCTACAGAGTTCGAAATCTGCTCCATTTCGGTTTGAGTAAAGAAGTTATTCCATTAGCTGTAACACAGTTTACGGCTTAAAACTGGAAAAAGTCAGTATTATCTAGCTAGCTAACTGAGGTTACAAGATATTATCTAAATTATAGTGATTCAGTTAGTTGATCACACGTTACTCATCACAAAAGCTAACAGTGAAATCAAAGATGTGCATTGTTAAGGTAGTTCAATTTATTGGAGAATAGTAATTTCAGTGAGACATAAATTATAGACGACCACTGAGTAAAACTAAAGTGATCTTGATAGACTTCAACCATTTACTAGGCTTATAACAAAGATCTGGATTAGTGCAAGAAATTAATATTAAAAGTTAGGGTTAGAGTTCTCATTACGAATTGACATAAGCTCTAATGCCAGAACGTTATTTAGTTGAATGAATGAATTTTGCTGATCTATATTAAATTTGATTAATTTGTCCACCAATTGTGGTCCCATCATAAGTATTTACCAAAGAATTTGAATAAAAAGGTAAATAGAAACCTTATCATAGTATTTTATCGAACAGTTTAGATGACAATTATCTTCATGACAGTAATACCTACAACAGGTTGATTATATTTTCTACAATGACATTATTTAGTGTATTAGGTCAACAGAACATCATATCGATTTCATTTTTATGTTTATCTAGGCAATTTTGACAAGACGGATAATGGAATCTGTATAATTAATTTTGACAGCCTAAAGACATGTAGCAGCTTTCTAGAATACGTGGTTGGTGTGTCATGACTTTTACGCTATTAATTATCAAGTGACAAGATCACCAATCCGAATACCGACTTATATGTTTTATTATTTATTTAAACACATATATATTGGTACAAAAGGGCACCAGATACATATGCGCCACACAAAATAATGAAAGTAGGAAGAGAAGGGATGAAAAGATAAGGCGGACTGAAATGTACAACCAGAAGACTCTTTCAGTTAGGAAAGTTAGAACCACTCTTTATGAAGAAAGTAAAAGAAGGTTACAGCAGGATCGCCACTGGCTTCTATTCTGAGCCATATCTGATAACGTCTCTAGCCACTGTGTTGTACCATCTCTCGGACCCCAGCCAGGGAGTCGTGAAGGACCAACAGAAGCTAGCCCTTTGCAGCTTTCTTTCATGCCACGACACCATGTCATACACTGACCTCCTCTCCGCTTTTTCCAACCAGTCCCAGAGTCGGCAAATAATGCACGACGTGGAAGTCTCTGGGACTTATATGACCTTGTTCTTGTGCTGAACCGATGATACGTTAACCAGCACGAGTAGCCTAGAGTCAACATTGAATCCTGATTGGTACTACTTGCCTAGTCCTGTCCGTTTGAGTCCAGAAAGCAATCTCAACCCCCGCTGTATGAATCATGTATTTCAGATATTCATGGTCTATATACAAGCAAATTAGACCTCGTCACACCATAAAATAGAAAACAACAATCATACAAGATCGAGCCAAACGCGGCTGTCAGTATAAGAGACTAACTAATAGATTGAGAATATGTTAATAATGGTGAATTGTGTAACAGTAGCCAATGGGTCAAATGAATGCTTATGATAACAGGAATACGAATATATATTTGCAATCTAGTTACCTAATATTGGTCCAATAAGAATATATGTAATAATAGTTCATAAATAACTTCTAGCAGTTACCATCCATTTATTCTTCGTTAAGATATAATACGGCGATATTAGGTATATCCTCATCCAAAGTTTTTAAAATTATTAAAATTATCGTTTTATTAATCATCTGCTTACTTGTATACATCCGAAACATTTAAAACAACTCCAAGTATGGGACTCCTTAGCAGTGAGTATCCGCGATCCCACTTGAGGGACTCGGACCCGGGACCTTCCGTCTCGCACGCGAACGCTTAACTTCTAGACAACTGACCCGATTTTTCATGATGGTCTAGCTTTAATAGACTCATAAATTCAACTATAAACCACTACAATCTCCAAAAAAACCCTTTTTGATAATTCTAAGTAAATAACAGTGAAGTTTTGATGGCAAATGTATGCAGGTTATGGACAATGTTGAGAGATTCATTATATTAAGGTATACATAATAATTTATTTGAAAATTTCTCACATCTATAATTTTTTTTCTGGTTAGCATCCTTTTATGTCCTTTTATGGGAGAGGACAAACCAGCTTCCAGCTGAAGAGGAAATAAGGAAAAGACGTTGGAAGTGGATCGGACATACATTAAGGAAATCACCAATGTGCATCACAAGGCAATCCCTAACTTGGAATACGGAAGGGAAGCGGAATAGAGGAAGGCCAAAGAACACATTACGCCGAGATATTGATGCAAATATGAAAATGATTAATAACAACTGGGAAGAACTGGAAAGGATTGCCCAGGACAGAGTTGGATAGAGAATGCTGGTGTGCGGCCTATGCTCCTCCACGAGGGGTAACAGGCGTAAGTAAGTTAGTAAAATAATTTATTAGTTTCAAAATTTGTACACAATTGAAAAAACTACTATAAAAAAAGACTTACATTTTTTAGTAAATGATTTCAGTTTGATTTCAGAAAAATTACAGAAGGAATAATCGGTCGTTTATTTGACTTCTCTCTCTTTTTATATATCAAAACGTGAAATAATAAGGAAGGTTACGTAAGGCCTAAGGTTTATTCTAAAAGCAGACATTATTTTCTGTTACAGTAGTGAGCACTTATAAATAGCACAGAATTGTTTACATGCTCATTCTTACCTTAACAATACAATCAGGTATACCGTCTCCATTAGAATCAGGATCTTCACTGTCTGGTATTCCGTCATTATCATCGTCATCATCGAATTCATTTAGGATACCGTCACGATCACTATCCTGAAAATAAAAGAATATTACACACAAACAAATAAGGTCATGTGAAACACTGATTAACATTGATTAAATCATTCTCTGATGAAAAACCATGTTAACCAGTTCTAAACAAGTTTTGACTATTTCAACCAAATCCATTAAACACTTAATTGAATTAATTAATTGTGAATAACTGTGACATCTTATTTTACACCAGTTACCTAGTAACATTAAAAATACACCTAAAAATTATGCTATATGATTCAAAATGAGATATATTCGCTGTACAACAATCAAAGCCGCTTCTTTGATGATCACCACTTCGTGCTTCTAACGACGATAACTACTTAAATACACTCAGTACTTACGAATATCTCGAATGGAAGTAACCCGAATCGGATGTTTAGCGTGATTTAATACTTTGAATTGAAGTATTTCTGGTACATTACTGATAGACATTTCCCGAAAATAGTAAAATCATTGTTTGTCATTTCATGCAATTAGTGGATGCTGCATATTAAAGGATAATTTTCACTGGTGAATTCGTTTCAAGTCGTAACTATCACGCTATTTGATTTTTCATCTGGGGATTCGGTATGTACTACAACGTCCTTTTCATAGAAGGCATTGACAGATGACTTCAGATGATTAAGATGAAATCCCCAGTGAAGATTAGGTCCTTATATGCAGTAGTGACCAACCAAATGGGCAGAAAAACCCTTAGAAATGCTAGATATTTCAATATTATTCAAGAGTGATTATCTTCGAACTAGGTATTTAACTAATTCTTTTGAATTTTCCGGTAATAAAATTATTTTCTAGCACTCCACCATGTCTGTGATACTTAGCTTATAAAATTGCGACAGACTCGTAGATTGCTGTTGCTTAATCATAGATACCATCAGACTATATCAATGTTGAGGTTAAACGAAGGGTAACAGATAAAGATAGAAATTAGGATAATGATGTCGGTACATGTATTTTTTATGCCCGACCACAGCCCATAATGATGGACAATGATGGCCAGTGTAAAAGTAGGTTGGAAGAAAGACAGAAGCAGTCAAACCAAAATATGGTGTTAGTCATTGGCGCCATTGTCAGTTGGACTGATTCGTGTAGGCAGTTTCAAGCTACCAGATTAGGTCCACCAGATTATGGTAACCAGTGGTTGTAGATTTTGGGTAAAATAATTCAGAATCATTCATAACTGCGAAAATGCATATGTGCTTTATTTTCTCTCAGATTCTAAGTTTTTTTTTAATTATCTCAAAACTTTTATTATTTCAAGAATCCGTATCTTCTTCTCGAATCACATCTTCTATGTCTAATCTTTTCTACTACCACTAAGACTGTTACTACCAACATTTATACCGAAACATAGATTTGCCAGGTTTTACTTTGTTTATGACTGACTGAATGTTATTCAATTTATTGATATGAATGGTGAAAATAGAGGAATCAATAAAAGCAGAACACACATCATTCACATTCGTATACGGAATGACGTTCTTGTTGTCATTACTGATGGTCATGGTATTACATGACATAATTTCTAAGGACAACATCGGTTTATGTCATTGGCATGAGGGAAAACATAATTGATGTACGAAACAATTCTCTATAAAGATCAGTGTCCGGCACAATAACTATATGATTTGTTCAGGATTTAAACCAAATAAGGAAATATTAGGAAGGTTAGAAAGAAGAGGGAAATTATAGGAGAATTATGTTGGTTGTGTACATCCTTTTAATTTGTAAGTCATAGTGTGTGTATGTGAGAGAGAGAAAAGTTTGAAGTAGGAGATTTAATACAATATTGTTGCTGCTGTTTTCCTTATTGATTTTCGTTGATCGAGACAACCGACTTCTAACTAGGTTTTTCATATTTATATATGTTTGGATAGACACAAGAATATTGTCTGGTTATAGTCAGCCTGTATCGTCTATATTGCTTTCGAGATATTTATTTTTCTATCACAGAACAAGTATACTGTGAAACCCACCTTTAAAATGTAAGATAAGTAAGTAGGTTGTCAGTATTCAATCATGATGATGGAACCATCCAGTGAGTACCATTAAAGTTAGGGGCAGGTCGAAATCTTATGTCGGTTGATGAAACTGTGAAATCTCAATGGCTGAAATTACTGTGACATACGTTACACATGTTCCAGTGACCTTATATCCCAATATACTTTGCTTAGTGGCAGGTGTGTCGAAATAAACCTGCAAGCGATCTCAAGGAGACATATTATCAGTTCATGAAACTAGTGAGTATTGGTCTGAGGTATATTCGGATACTCTGTACCCTAAGTGGGCGGTCCAAAACAAACTAATTGTTGGTAAAGGTCCTAGACGAAATGGGTCCAAAATCTATCACCATAGATTGGATAAAATTTTTGTGTTTTACTGTTTATATATTTTACATTCTGATATTGAGAACAGCTTTTCTTTTCATATCAACTTTATATTCATCTTATGTTTCTTCGTTAATTTGTAAGACACGACTGAATTTCAACCTGAGTTTTGGACGTAGGAAATTCTATGTGATTGTACTAGGCTTCATGCAATGCTGATCTTATTCTGTTTTCAACCGTGCACACCAATCACCTCTGATTCTTACATGGGGTGCGTCAATTGCTGGCCAAATATGCTAAACATCACATTCTAGATATTTCACTTCTATTAATAAGAGGGGCAATTTAAAGTGTTGTAGTCTTAATGAAAACCCTTGGTTATTTCGTTTGTTTGAAGAATGAATGAGACCAAGAAAACTAGAGTTGACAATATTCTGTAGTTTATAGAATAAATCATGTTATATGAACAGCAGTTTTGCTGGGAGTTAAAACCTGATAAAATTTTTGGAAAATTCATAATAGTTTTTAGTCTAACTTCTGTGCAAAAACATCGTTACTTTTTTAAGATTTAAATCTTGTTAGGACGGCCTTTACGACGGAGCCTCTAGGGGCCCTAAAGGAGACGAAAAGTTTCCACCCAATCTGAACCTGATGGAGCTTTCTGGAATATCAACGTGGCATGCTATGATTGGACGGTAGCATAACTTGCGTCCTTGCGGATTGGCTGAATTATGATGACGTTAAAAGCAACGCTAATAACTATAAATACATGTATTTTCTGCACATTTTTGATTCTTATTCAACAATCACTTCTGTATTCTTCCGTCTTTTGATTTACGACTGTAGGGTTCTATACATTCGAGTGTCGTTAGTTGTATATGGTATTCTGCATTAATCAAGGAGAGCACGTAACAAATCTGTATCATTTTACCAATCTAATTAGAGATCTTATGATAAACACACGTTTTTTACATAGTGGTAAAGTACTAGTCTTTGAAATTTAATCTTTAAAAAGAAGTATGAACTATTACAAGAATTTAATTAAACCTCTCTTACGTCCATCAAATGATCAATTTTCATGTCAAGTGTTTTTTGTTTATCTTAACAGATTAAAGACAGAAAAAGTCAGGGATAGATGAACTTTACTGATTTAAACAATTTCACTTTAGCGGAAATGAACATAATCACATCGAACGAAAACGCAACTGTTTTCAAATCGACACACATAACATCATGTATTCTATTCCATGATAATAAATGTATCCAAGTTGTCAGAAATATGGGTTTATGTATATATATATGTGTGTATGAGTGAAGTGTGTGGTAGTTTGCCTTTGGTTCAACAGGAAGAACATGAACATACAATAATGTATTCATATTATGCCCACATCAGTAAAAAAAAATAGGAAAGGATTGTGTATATCAATAGATAAACAGCTAATTATCCATTTAGATCTCTCTCTCTTTCTAGCTAACTAACTAATCGACTACATGATGATTGATTAACTCATTCACATAAAATAAATATGAACTTTTCTATTCTTTAGGAAAACCAAAAACAGTTTTTTTTTAAAAAAGAGATCTACATCTTGATAGTATGATTGTAATAGGAGTAACCAGAAGATTAATTGAAACTTGATTCGAGTAAATCTAGTTCCTCTTATTTTGTACTTTCATTGTTTAAATGATTTAGTTCATTCAATCAAATATTCAATCGTAATGTTTTTGTTAAAGATGTATATTGGTATCACATTGATAACTTATAGTAAGTGTCACATGAGAAAGTTAACCATTTCCATTCTCACATTGTTTCTATATGTATTTATTTGAATAAGTGGATGTAATGACATGAAAAAAAATACACATAAAACTTACATATTCTATTTATCAGTATTCAATGATATGTTGTAGGTGAGATTTGTATATCCAACAATATTCACAGTTGAAATCACCAATCGATCTTAACAAGACCACTATTGAAAACCAGAAAGTACAGGACGCATATTTCATCTTAGTGTAAGATTCCTCAGCTGCTGATGATCTAGCTAAGATCAGTTTGTGACTTCCATTGTGAAAACAATACAATCTACACATATCCCCTATACTAATAATATGATTAAAATCTATAAGCTCTATTTAGTAACCAAACATTCTATATATTCACTAGATTATTCCTTGTTCACATCATTTACTAACTAATTGGATTTCTATTAATATCAAAAGGGGTTGTTGTGGATATTTCAGTATTTTTATAGTTGAAATCATGAGTCAACTGAAGTTAGCCCACCATAGAAAACCTGGAGTCCCACAATTGGACGAAACGGTCGTCCAGTGCTTCCAGGTTTTCCATGGTGGTCTAGCTTCAATTGACTCATGATCTCAACTATATGAAAAAAGAACACTTTAATAAGTTGATATCAATAAGCTATTTTGTTATTTTCTAATATCATTTTTTATGTCAGCAATCATTAGGTTACCGAGTGTACAGTTTTCTTTGCCGTATCACCACCTTAGAGTTAGATTAATTTTTACACATTTTTTGATCTCAGAAAATATTCTGTTTAAAATTGACTGTTGATTTTTTTTGTTAAAAAATGTACACATAACAATTGACAAGATAAAAATAAACCGTAATGATGGTGCTTTAGCTGTCACTATTTTTCCCACTATTTGATTTCAACCAATCATGAACAAATATTAATTCAAGGTCATTTGGGGAAATATGTTAAATGCTTATATGTATTTGAAACTTCTGTTCATTTATTATATCAATAATAAAGGTAGGATATGTTCTACTTCAATACTAAATTGGGATATGAATTGTATATATGTACGTGTATCCAAGTGTATTTGTGTGTTATCGCATCAATATTATACTACACCATAAGTGCAAAAGAATGATATTCATGTAAATGAACTAAAGTTTATTTTGGTCTTATCGTACATGGAATATAACTTTATCGATCATGATTTGTGTAAACCACATATGAAAAAAAGGATGACCAAAAAAAAATGTAAAACTAACAATAAGGTTAAAACTAAAAACCTAATTATCCACAAGACTAGCCGTTATAACTAGTTAAATTATTCAGTAAAGTATGATAGTGACTATCAATAAAATTCAAGGTATACGTTCAGTCTTATCTGGGACTTACCAACTGGATGTACTTGCACACCAGTGTTTATGTTAAAAAAAGTGACTGGAACCTAGAGGTTTTTGCCTCAACGCTTAACGTGTAATCCGCATAGTTACTAAGATCTACTGAGTTGTGTAACGAGGACGAATTGTAATTCATTTGTAACGGTAGTGTAAAATTTAACAACAGAAAGGGTCAAACTACACTTACAAATGAATGACAACGACTTGGATTTTTAAAAAATGGTTGAATTTATTTTAATAAATCCTATTGTAAACCATACATAAAGGATATGTTTATATGTTTTGGGAAATTACCGGGAAGCTACCTATTAGTATATGGTTTCTTTTTCATGCATTTTTTCTTATCTTCACAAATATACCATAAATTTACAGTTATTAGAAATCTTGAAATCCAATCATAGTTGATAAGATGTATATGGTAATTGCAGTTCTAATAGACTGTTCATTAGACATTAAGAGGATTATGGAGATCGTTGAATTTTATTGAGATCAGGAACCGATCCAAGTTAGACAAGGATTGGGAGTCATTAGATATACGTTCCGTCCTATTATGGGACTCCTTAGAAGTAAGCATTCAAGACACTGTCACCAGGTATCGAGTTCAAGACCTTTTGTCTTGCACGCATATGATTAACCTCTAGACCTCTGGGCCAGAATCAAATGCTATACGAGTTCGACTTCAATCAATTCGTGATTGTGTGTAAATATCTTCCACTTTCTTTGTTAGGTACCAACCGAACATCCGACGTGTTGTCAGATGGATGCCCACTGCTGAGAAGTTTCACATTAAGATAAATCAGCTGTCCAGTTTTTTCGAATTTTTAGTGATTATCTAGCTTAGATAGGTTCGTGATCTCAACGAAATTCATTGCATGATGTATCGATTGGAAGAACCAATTTTTCAGTGTTTTTAGTAAGCATTTAGTCTGATAGACAATTTCGACAAAGTGCATGCACTTCCACTAACATTACACAATGAACGAATGTCGGCTGAATAATTACAGTATACTTGTAAGGGCAGGGTTAACGCATGTAAAATACACAAGTTAATTCATCCGCATTGAAAAACATGAATAAAATTAATTCTGGAATGATAATGATATTTAAAATTTTGACCGTAATTACGATTGCAAAATGATACTATATGTAAATTAGCATTACATTTTTGTAGTGTATATATATATCCATACAGAAAATCAAAGGTCTGATATAAAAACGATTGTGATCAGTTTTCTGTTACAATAACGATTAATTTTGAGCATATGACTATAAATGTTGAAAAATTAGTCATTCGATTAAGTGTCATCCAAACATGAACACTTCTCTGAAGAAGCAGCTTACACTGGGTTACGAAACGTCAGAAAATTTAAGAACTTAATTTTTTCTACCCATTGGGATATTAGAAATATATTATTCTTCTTTATTTATGAGCACAATATGTCTAGGTTTGAACTTTTTTTATTTAAATCATCTCTGGCTGGAACCCCATTCGAACTTAAATCTAAACTGCTAATATCATGATCACTAGAGTTTATGGTTGTTAAAAAAGGAAATCATTGGATAAATTATTGGCTTTCAAATCCATCATTTCAAAACAGTAATGGCTGATTACGTCGTTTTTAGAGTTATTAATATTATTGGACAATAGGTTTAAGGACAAACGCGTTAAAAATAAATCATTAATGAAGGAACAGGTGTGAATGATAAACGTAAAACAAATTTACTTTAATGTTATTCTTCAATGCTAGACTCATTCCTATCACAGGCTGAACGCTACAAAGACTCAGAATATTTCAATGAGATAGTAACTTCATAGTGTAGACCATTGTTTCAACATTTCACTTTGTAATTTCTAGCAACAACTTATTTGTATTATCATATACCCAAATGATTTTCGCCATTTAAATAATAATGAATGATTTTCACATTAACCTTTTAATTTTATCACTCTAAATGTTGAGGATTGAGAATATGATACCTTATTAAAATGTGACAAATTGAATCAATCGACTAATTGGAGCCTACTAAGTTGACAGTAACTAGATTAGTATAGCATTAGATAATTCAAAATACAGTAGTATTTTCGTCTAAGTATACACTACACTCCCTGATCGCAGTACTGGTCGACTAAGTAGGTCTTTGCTCAATTTAAAAACAGCAATGATTTGTAGTAAAAGGTCATTTCAAGTTAACTTATTGACATTCAAATTGCTTAAAGATGACAAAAAGTTTATTTATTCTATACTGAATTAAATTAATCCATTAATTTCATCGTCCACAGATTGAAAAACTTGGTCATTAATCCTCCATGTCAGTTAGTGAATTAATCCTATGAGAATGTATTCAAAATCTATGATTGAATTTACTTTCTCAGCTATGGTTTTATGACCAAAAGAACTCGACTTTCAAACAGTGGGTTGAATATTTTAATCCTTTCTCCATCAAATTTGGTAAGGCATTACTAACCTTCCCCAGATTAAAATATGCGTCAAAGCCGTATAGATACACCTAGCCTTAGTATGCAGATTTGCATAAAATCGACCAATTTCGAATCCCGTATTTAAAAACTATTATGAACATTAATGTTGTCTTATTTGAAATTGTTTTATAGTAAGTTTAATGAATATGATAAAGGTCGTGTCCATGATACGTTTAATTCAAGATTATATAACGGTGGAATAGGATTTTATTAGAATACTAGCGCATTGTTTATTAAAATTTCACATACTAATGTTTTAAATGATCAACACTTTTCACTTACAATCAGCACGAGTCAGTCCTAAAAAATCAGGAATTTGATCTTTGTCCTCGTCTTCCATAATGTCTGGAATACCATCGTTATCATCATCTCCGTCAACGTCATCTGGAACACCGTCAAAATCGCTGTCAATTTTACGCATTTTCTTTTTGTATCTTACTTTCAGTTTTAAGTCAGAAACATCAGAACGGCAGTCTGGTATTCCATCACCATTAGCATCTTCATCTTCAATATCAGGGATACCTTTAGTGAAGAAAGTAAATAGTAAAACGTTTTACATCCAAGAGATATTTAGAGTGATAAGAAAATATTAAGTTAACCTTTAAAAGTTAAATGTTTTAATAGCGCAGTCATCAATTTCTCAACGATATATTTATGAAAAATCAAGATTGAAAGGACAAACATTGTTTAAGAATTTAATGTAAAACATCACTTTCATACCATCATTATCATCATCTTCATCAACATGATTCAATAATCCATCCCAATCGGAATCTTGTGTTCGGTCCAAAAGACCATCATTATCAATATCTTCATCAATATCATCTGGTATACCATCACAGTCATGATCGTTTATATTTCCAATAATTCGAGCTGGTTTCGGTTTTTGTGTAGATGATTTAGAGTTTGTATTTGTTGTAACTGGTGTTTTTAATTTATCTTGTGACGGAACAGTTTTATGTGCTGCCTTCTTTGAATGATGATCTTCTGTATGTTTTGATGATGTTAATGTGGAAGATTTTAACTTGTCTGGTTGATTTTGTTGATGATGAGTAGAAGAAGGTTTATCCTTGGATTGTTTTGTTTTAGAATTTTCAGATAATTTGGATGATGGTGTTTTAGAAATGGTCTTTACATTTGTTGCTGTTTTCGATGAAACTTTCTTATTCTTTGTATGTCCATTAGTCGTTTCTGAGTGAGATTTCGATTTCGATGGAGTAGTAGTTGTTGTTTTAACTGCCATTAATTTTCTTACACCTGGATTCAAATTACACAGAAAATAAAGATAAAAACTCAGAGTTTACTAAAAACTTTTAACCTTTTGTTTAATTATAACAGGTAGTTTCATTATACCAATGGTGTAAAAATTAAATCATTTGAATAAAGATATCAGAGAAATATGATATTAAGCTGATAGTGTTATATAAACTGCGATAAATATTTTAACTGACAAATTTCCATTCTTATATATAGTTGAAATCATGAGTCAATTGAAGCTTGACCACCATGGGGAACCTGGAAGCACTGGACGGCCATTTCCATTCGTAGGAAATCCTTGTTTGTAAATCTTATACACAAATGTCTGTATAAAACATTCTTCTACACACCAAGACATTATTATCATCAGCTCCGTCTTCTAATTGTCCCATCAAAATTTATAAAAGGGACTAATTGCTTTAAATAATTATTTGGTAATATTTATTCTGTTGATTTTAACCTTGGTATATGAATAAAAATAATGGTACAGACGATAATATGGTTTACTCACAGCTTAAGCATGTGATTTTCACAAATAATAACCTCAGTTGTCTGATGCACAATACACCTGATATCTATAATCAGTGTCGTTTAAACTATACTTTATCTGACGACTAAATCTAAGAAATTGATTTTAGTGTATTTGTTTTATAGGAAACATTGTTAAGTAAATGCGTACAAATGAATAAAATATACGAATAGTATGTTGTTTAATTTAACAAGTTAAATTAACAAGTTTTAGAACCCTGGGCAAGGATTTTGTTCTGTTTGTGATATCAAGATGTGCCTGCATCCCAATACTAATGTTTGCAACATGACGAGTCTCAAAAAAGAAGAAATGCTCGTCGTCGATTTCGCTGATATCTTCTATTTACTCTTACTAAAACTGGGAATATCGAGATAATCCACATTGGATGAATATGTGTCAAAAGTGACTAGTCAACTTCAATCCTTAAGATCGACGAGAGGATATAAACACCTATAAATTCAATACTTTTGTTTATTTTTTGTTGGTAATCATGGATACTGGAAAATGTATTTAGTACATGAATGAAGACATGTTTTTTCACTACGTAGTGAAGAGTTTTATTGGTTGAAGAATGGATCAGGATCAATAGATGAAGTACTTTAACACTAAGCACTATATTTAGCTTCGGATATATTATTTGAAGGGAATTGGCGAGATGTTTCCTATCTGGATTTTATGAAAGCAGTATTCTGGTAAACATTATTCGTTTACAGCAAATACAGAACTACAAGGCCCAAAATTTGAATAGGGATCATCTAGATACAATCCTAAAATTTCCAATCAAAATTTATTCCAAGTGTTCAATAAATAATTAATTTACCTATTACTAAATAGAATTCCTTATCATATTCCTATTTTTTTTAGTGAAGTTGAAACTTGAAGCAAGCGGAGGGTTCTTTAGCTTATTCAACTTAATGGCATTATATTTATCTATTAAACATTAAATGACATGAATAAATCAAAATAATATATATGAATGGAAAGAAAAGTGATCAACACATTTGATTATTTTATATAGTTGAGATCATGAGCCAATTGAAGCTAGACCACCATAGGAAACCTGGAAGCACTGGATGGCCGAATCTCGCGAGGCGGGATCGTGGATGCGTACTGCTGAGGAGTCCCGCAATACCACAAAACGGCCGTTCAGTGCTTCCAGATTTTCCATGGTGGTCTAACTTTAATTGACTCATGATCTCAACTATATAAAATTACTAAAATCTCCACAAAACCCCCCTCTGACCTTTGATTATTATCATATTTAAATAATATTTCTATGATAAGAATTTGTTTGGTTAGATTACCTAAATTTGTTATAAACCTATCTATATATACAAACATAAATACATTCATGGTTTGCATTCACTAAACTGTCTAAATATCGATGTAATACAGTACCGAATAATAAAACTATACCGCGGAAAATGTCTGCATATACACATATATCCATATTCAAATAAACATTATCAATACTAAGGTAGAAATAAAAAAAACTGTATAGAGATTTCTTTCCGAAAAAAGTTCTAAACAGGCAAGAAAACTATTATGAAATCTTGTTTCTATCAATCAGAATCTCACTGTATACTTTCAGCTAATTTGATGAAATATTGTTTCCAAAGAAAAAGGTAATCTAATCGTTTTAATTCACCAGCATGCATCCCATTACATGTTGAATTCACAATCCTTTGTTTGTAAAGCACTGATGAGTGTAAACTTTTATGTATAATTGTGTACATGTTTGAGTGTTTTGTTGAATAAGCTAGCGTTTAGAATGAGAAGGTTAGAGATAATCAGCGTTCACATATGTGTTAGACGAATTTGGAATGAAACTAGGATATATCTACTATAACTATCATCAGTACTATTATCATTCCATATTCCACATTTTGACTAAGCTTACCAGGCCAATTAGGATTTAATTCTTCATCAGCCTCTATCCAATCACTGTAATCAGGATCATCAACATCTTCATAGCCTTCTTCGGGTGATATTTCTAAATCTAAATCTTCTGGTTGATCATCTTCACTTTCTTCTTCAATATCATTATCTGGATCCGAATCATCGGTTTCATCATATTCGTCATCTTCAAATTGATCAACTGTTGTTTTTATGTTTTTATGCTGATCGATTTTAGAGACTTTTTTGTTAGATGTAACATCATTTGATTGATTGTGTACATCATCATTTTCATTATCGTCGCCAACTTCATCAGTATCATCATCGCCGTCATCATCATCATTACTGTCATCGTAATCATAGTCTTCAACATCGTCGTTACTCAGTTTCTTATTTGTAGTCTTATGTATTGGTGGTTGACCATTTTGAATAGATTTTTTGTAGCCTGGTTTTAGTACTTTATTTGTATCATGTTTGTCATTATCATTGCTGTAATTATCTGCCAACTTTTCATTCTCATCTTCTTGATCATCATCAATATCATCTTCGTGATCTTTATTTCCATCGTCATCATCATCATCATCATCATCATCATCATCATCATTACTATCATCATTATCGTCTTCATCAATATCGTATAATTCATCAGTATTTTGTATTTTTGTAATCTTTTCACTTTTTGGTTCATTATATTTTACATGATGCTCTTTACTTATTTGCAATTTTTCATTCAAAGCTTTAACATCAGCTTCTAATTTATTTTTATGTATTTCAGGTATATTTTTAAGATTAGAAAGTTGTTTTTTATTTTTATTATGAACAAGTTTGTTTTCTGTCGTGGATTCTACTGTCGATCCCTTTAATTGATCTTCATCTTCTTCTCCTTTACTATCATCATCTTCTGAATTAGGGGTACGTCTTAAATCTAATTTTTTGCCATGCCTAGAAGCGCATATTGATAAACACTCATGATACCCAGTATTGTTGTCGACATCACCATTATTATCGTTATCTTTAGACTCTTCTAATTTACGCATATGTCTAAATGTTGATTTAATCTTTGACTCATAAATTTTCTCACCTAGATAATTCCTGGGATCGTCATCCTTATCTTCCCCATCATCATCATCATCGTCATCATTATCAGAATCATTGGTCATTTCTGTTGTTTCAGATTCATTGTAATCATCTTCATCTTTGTCATCATCTACATTGTTATCAATTTGATCCACTTTAGAATTTCTGTCAGTTTGATGACCATGAATTCGTGAACTACACCCTAAAAGTCGACGGCATGTCGGACAATCTGATGTTATCTGTGGAGCAAAAAGAGAGAAAGATTTATTTTAAGAATTGTTCGAAAAACAATTATTTGGACCAAAATATGGTTTACTGAGAGATAGAAACTTGAAGTATCACCTGTTGTTAACTGAAAAATTATTAAAAATCAAGGATTAATTATTTTGTTTTCGTTCGGGAATTTAAAAAACTGCTTACTTTTCTATCCCTCTTTGATGTCTAGCATAAGGGTACTCATTTTTTAATGTGTGATATTTTGTTGACGTGGTATGAAGTTGAAATTTCATGAACAGTATCTAATTAATCTGCAACAAGTACAACCTACAGATTAAATCGATCCCCACAAGACCCTTTCATTGGAAAATAAATAATCAGATTAAATAATCAGAGATTACCGTTGTGCTACACTTCGAACTGATTACATTTGGAGTTGCACTGTTGTGAACGAGAACAAAAGGGGGACAACCGATCATATCTTGCTAAAATATGAGACCCATACACTGCTACTTCATTTGTAAGTTTCTATCACTTGCCCTTCACATTCTGCATGATCCTTACAGTTCACGATTCCTGTCTATTTTCCCTTATTTTCTCTTCAACTCGATCTTCTTAGCCTTCTGCTGTCAGGTTTCTCACTTCCGATTGATGTTACATACTACTTATGTCGATAGATATAAGTAGCATACACCACAATACCACTGAATCTCGACGCAATAGTATTAATGCCTAAATGTTTATCACGAGACTTATAGGCCATGGGTTCGTGGGTACACACAGTCAAATAGCCCCAAACTGGTATGAAACTGTTAA
The DNA here is from genome assembly GCF_000237925.1 of Schistosoma mansoni. Taxonomy (NCBI): domain Eukaryota; kingdom Metazoa; phylum Platyhelminthes; class Trematoda; order Strigeidida; family Schistosomatidae; genus Schistosoma; species Schistosoma mansoni. The sequence goes on from NC_031497.1 coordinate 20,183,301, forward strand.
GTTTTTCTAGTTTTTTACGACAAATACGATCTACAGTATTTATCTTGAACGGTTTAGAGTTTTGACAACAAGAAGAGGTCACTCTTGGACTGGCGTGGTAACTTCACTTTCTCCTACTTATGTTCTCTGAAGATGAGGCTTTGAATGGAACTGTGAGCTTTAGTAATGAGATCTCTAAGACGGGGAACAGTGTATGCAAAAAGAGAATTTATGTAAATTACACTTTCATTCGATCAACTTTGTTTGATTTAGGGTTTATACTTAGAAGTAAGTCAATCGAGAACTTAACAGTCGTATAGACTTTAGTTTGTCAAAACAAGAGTAACTAAACAGTAGTTGAAATTCAAAGATCATACTAATAAATTTCTTAATTTTCTTGTAAATGTCATTAACACTCATTGTCTTGTACTGGGTGATCTAAGAAATATTAAACCTTCAGATGTTAGTAAATTTACATGCCCTATCCAATTCATATGAAAGCGGATCTACTAAGGATGTTAGTTACACAGATGTCTAAAAAAACGTCGACTAAACTTTTACTGAAACGTTCACCATTTTGAGCCTGATCTTGATTCTCAGTTTATGATCAGTTAATAATCAATGAATATTGTAAATTCCTGCTACACTATAACAATGCATCTGAACAGTAATTGTCCTCAATTTCCTAGCTTATAATTTGATCACTTTAGTAAGTCATTATCTTATGAATCACCGTAAAATTCCTTTTATTTCCAAGATAAAACATTCAAATAAAAATGTAGCACTGAGACAGTATAAAGATGATAAAACACACGTGAGCAATCAAAATGAAAATAAGCTAAGAGTACTGTCATAAATGAGGAAATATTACCCCGAAAATTCTATAAAATAAATTCTTCATGAA
>NC_031497.1:20184383-20332016 GCF_000237925.1 Schistosoma mansoni
TTGAAAGCGTGAGTCAATTGAAGCTAGACCACCAGGGAGAGGTTGTGGATGCACACTTCTGAGGAGTCCCACAATAGGACGAAACAGCCGTCCAGGGCTTCCATGTCTTCCCTGGTGGTCTAGCTTCAATTGACTCATGATTTCAACTATGAAAATAACTTACCATACTTTTCTTAAAATCTCAAACTATCTCAACATAGACAGCAGATTTATAAAAAAAAAACAATTATGCAACAACCATTTCTATCTCAGTGATGCAAACAAGTTTCTTTAGACAATATGAAAGAAATTTAGGAAAACTGTCGTATTTCAAAAAAATTTTGTACGTACAATTGATTATGTAAAGAGATTAGTAGTTAATTGAATATCTCATTGTTACAAGTTCTCTTATTACAACTCAACCACTTTTATTGCTTAGTAATCAGAGATATTATTTCACTCGATAAGTCCCCAAATCAGAACATGATTGAATAGGAAGGTAATTATATTCCAAATAACAAGGTTAGATGAAAGTAAGAATAAAAATACAAAAAATTTTAGTATATTTATAATTTTTACATAAGAAGATTCTAGAGTCTTCTCCAAGTCTCCACTAGAGCCGATTGATTAAGAAATAACCAATAAGCGTGTCCCAACACAATTCTGCACAGAATACAGTTTAATCAAATCTATATCCCACTAACACTTACACTTACAATACACTACAATAAATTGTATAAATATATGCTGTCGTAAGCCTTTACTATATATACATGGGATAGTTGAATTCTAAAAGGTATAAAGCTTCCACTTAAAATCACTGAACATTTATTGAAAGTATGTTTTCACATTATAAAATAAAGATGTTGATATTAGATTTTTTCTGGAATCCGGAGACAATCTATTTCATTGGTTATTTTTAACTAGAACAAACAAGAATCCGTACATTTAATAATGATTTTCTTTGCATAATCAAAATGTATTTAACAAGGTTGATATATTCAGGAAGAATATGTAGATACTGTTGATTTTTTATTGAAAATGAATTCACCAAAATTACAACACTCCGCTTACAACAGCTTGTATAGCTATGTACTATTGTATACCTTTACAGTGGATTAGTGACTTCCAATCATTCATTCACATCAGTAAACATATATACATACATACCTTAGTTTGGGCAACCGGGTAGTATAACTATCTATCACATAGCTTGGGTACGGTTCAAAGACGTATACACAACTAGTACATAGGAAATTAGTACAATCATATACCAACAAATACCGATACAAATTCATTTTTGAATATCAACAGCAGGATAGTTTGAACCTCTACTAGTGACGATATAAACATCATATCGCTCAAATATGTCATCCGTTATTTAAATTTATTAACTCAAGGGAGAACGCGTTAGTCTTTAAAGTCAAAGTTAATGTGAAAGTAAATCCTATGAACCAGAGCATTCAGCTAACAATTCCCAAATAGGACAAAAGGCGCATCTTAAATTTCATTGCTAACTACAATCTTTCTATTTTATAGGCTTAATTTATTGTTGACAACTTTGTTCATCATTTTGGATGAGTTTATCAAGCTGAATTTTTTAAAGACACGTTATAGTTCATATATAAGAACTCTCGTCTAAATTAGAACGAATAGTTTCACAGTATTTGAGCGCCGAGTTGATGTAAGACATTAAATAGGAATAATATATTTGTAAAATCTCAGCGAATGAATTTGTAGTAAATCCAACGTTTCGCCTGGCAATCTGGTCCAAGCTTTTTCAAGGAATTATAATCAAACGTTTTTCTATACAATATATTATATGACACTCATCACTTCACATCACATATCTCTTAAACATACCTAGTTTAGACTTTTTGTTAACATTGATTGGATGACCTATTCAGTGTATAATGAACTCGGAGAACCATGTACCTATTTATATTCGATAATTTTAATGTTTGATTATAATTCCTTGAAAAAGCTTGGACCAGATTGCCAGGCGAAACGTTGGATTTACTACAAATTCATTCGCTGAGATTTTACAAATATATTATTCCTATTTAATGTCACACGTTATAGTTCCTTTTAAAATCAATGATAAAATAATTTTACAGATATCGAAACTTTACATTAGATCTTTTAAGAGATTGAAATAATTCTGGTCAATTAGATACTTTTAAACGAACCTATATTTTTCCGATATTATAAGTCTATAAGAAGACTGAACTCAACTAGTGGTAATAACGATCTTATTCTCAATCTTAAATCATGCCTGAGGACTTGATAATCTTGAGTTTATATAAATAAACTTGGTCAAACGTAAACAGATCCTTCAAGATGACTATTTAAAACTCTAAAAATCTAGTTAATAACACTATCATTGATAATACTATAAAAATAAATGATAAAAATTTAAAATCCATTCGGTGAACTAACCAAAATATTCAGGTTTACAAATACATTATCCTGACAGTGGACAACATGTTTTAGACATAAATAAAGCATTATGTACTCGTTAGGGGGGGTTATAATTTCTGTTTAAAATAAATACTTACAAGTAAATCAGGGGTAATATTATTTTCAAAAGATTCAATAATTTGATTATCTTCCAAAAATTGATTCGTTTCTGTTTTGTTCAATGTCCAATTATTTTCATTGTCATAGAATTCAGTAACACCATGTATCTAATATGAAAATTAATAATTAAGATAAGAATACACTATGACTATAATTTAGAAAATGATTTATATTACTATTTTATAATAGAATAGAACATATTAAAATAAAATAAATAATTAAAATCAGAAGGGGTTTTATGGAGATTTCAGTATTTTCATAGTTGAAATCACGAGTCAATTGAAGCTAGACCACTATAGAAAACCTGGAGTCTCACAATAGGATGAAACAGCCGTCCAGTGCTTCCTGGTTTTCTATGGTGGTCTAGCTTTAATTGATTCATGATTCCAACTATATAAATTTATTAGCTTAAATAAATTCATTAATATCTATGTAGATATTTCAAGCGAGTTATTTTTGAAGCCAACATTGTGGCTGTAAAGTAAAGAAGTTATACATAAATTTATCCTTAGTAATGAATGAATAGTTTGAAGCCTTTTTTGGAAACTATATAGTTCATATTAACAATTTTCTGTTTTAGGATATTAACGATAATAGCAAATCTGTTTCGGTACTATTTATTTGAGATCGGACTATAAACATTAGAAAGTCCATTGACTAACATCGAAACAGATCAGTTGTAAGGTTAATTTAAAATGATCTACGTAATCAACTTATAATATTCTTTTTCTGTAATTTAATCTTAACATAAATATGAATAAAATATCTTATCTTTTATCCTCTAGTAATTTATATCCTGGTATCCATCGAAGAAATCAGGATGGTCATCAGACAAATCAAGAGTGGGAAAGCAGCAGGACCTGACAGTATATCAGCAAAAGCAATAAAGCCAGATACAGAAGCAACTGCTAACATGCTTCACACTCTATTCAGGAAGATTTGGGAGGAAGAACAAGTGCCACAAACAGACTAGAAAGTAGGATACTTCATCAAAATTCCATAGAAAGGAGATCTGTGCAAATGTGAGAATTACAGAGGCATCACACTGTTGTAAGTACCAGGAAAGATCGAAATACTCAGTAGACGCCCAGCTTCGAGATCAACAGACCAGATTTCGTAAGGATCGGTCGTGCACAGACCAAATCGCGACACTACGGATCACCCTTGAACAATGAGTTGAATGGAACTCGACACTATACATCAACTTCATTGACTATGAGAAGGTGTTTGACAGTGTGGATGTGTGATGTGAGTAACTGAGAAAATCGACAACATCATCCTGAATTCAAACGACGAACTGTACTGCAAAGTGCTGCATGTAGAACAACTAACAGATGTATTCCATGTGAGAACCGGAGCCAGACGATCCTGCTTACTCTCTCTTCTGGCGATTGACTGGATTATGAAGACCTCAACATGTGAGGGAAAGTACGGAATATAATGGACAGGTTGGATGCAACTAGACGATATGGACTTCGCAGATGACCTAGACCTTCTATCCCATACACACGAACAAATGCAGATGAATACAGAGGAAAAAAGCAAGATCCTCAAATACAACACAACGGGCACCAACCCAATCACACTTGATCGAGGAACTCTGGAAGATGTGGAATCTTTCATGTACCTGGTCAGCAGCATCGTCGATGAACGTGGAGGATCTGATGCAGACGTAAAGGCGTGGATTAGCAAAACAAGGACAGCATTCCTACAGTTGAAGAACACATGGAACTCGAAGCAACTGTCAACTAGCATCAAAGTGATAATCTTCAATACGAACATCAAGACTGTCCTACTGTACGGAGCTGAAACTTGGAGAACTACCACAACCATCATTTAAATGTACGAGTATTTATAAACAGTTGTCTACGCACAATACTCAGCATCCACTGGTTGGATACCATCAGCAACAACCTTCAGTAGGAGAGAAGAAACCAGCTTCCATCTGAAGAGGGGATTAGTAAAAGACGTTGGAGGTGGATCGGACATGTCAATGGGTAATAATGATACCTAGCTATATAACCTTCAAAAGTAAACTGTGGGTTGTAGCCTACAACCACCTACTTTAAATTAAAATCAAGTGCCAAATTCAATAAACCATAACTCATAAAGAGCATTCTGTCTTATACCAATGATACTGTAACAACTGAAGATAATTTTCAGGTTATATAGAAATCATTTTGTTCACTTCAATGTCTTCCTAACATTCTCCGGTATTAACACTGAAAGTAAATAATTGACTAAAACTATTCAGTTTGCATTGACTCAGATAATTAACCTAAATAATTTCGAATGGATTAATAATGATGTAAACTTTAAACAAGTGAACTAGTCATTTAATACTTAAATGGGCTACCTCATGATTGCTTCTTATCAGTTCATCGTTTATACGTTCAAACTTCATTAACAACTACAGCATAAAAATCCAAACTATGACAAACTGTAATTAAATTCGATTTAGCAAGCATATAAGTTAACATTCTCATGCAAAAATATATTCATATTAAAAATAAAAATAAAGAACAAATAAATGCAGACTATTCAAACAGATTCATTGACAAGAACATTTTACTTACGAACTAAAATCATTTCTGTGTATAATAGTTCATTCGTTTTGTTAATGTTTAACGTCATATTCAGTACTACAAGTTGACCGTTTGTGTGGTGAGTATGTACATATGAAAAGGTTAACAGTTAAGAAGATGATTATCAGGATAAGGCTGTGCAGACAGTTAATTAGTATTGAGATCAAGAACCTATCCAAGCTAAACAACTATCAAAAACCTGAAAGCAATGAATGGCCGCCTCGTTCTAATATGGGACTCCTCAGTAGTGGGGATCCACGATCCAGCAATCAAGAATCGAATCCATGACCATAGATCTTGTTGAGATGTTAAACAACAATTGCTTGATTCTATTTAGATTTAAAATATTTCATTAGATGATCTTAATGGATGAAATAAAAGGGTGGTCCTTAGATTGGACAAATAAATGGACAAACATTTTCAGCGTTTAATAACTTCTAGTAAGATATTTTCATGAACATGATGAATTGTTTCTCGAAATTCCCATCTTATGTTTAAAATATCTGTAAACTTACTCAACAGAAAAGATTATTGGGTTTAACAATGGTTTATGTGAGTATCAAAATATCCAATTTTTAAGTATTATGTTCATCTTATATTACATTGATGATATTTAAGATGATGTTATATGCAAACGATATCCTACCAAAATTCAAAACTACTTCATTTGAATATTGATGTATTCGTAATAATGAAAATAAAGTTGAATGAAACTGTCATTAATGAATAAACATTACACTTCGGTAATGGAGTTCAAACTGATTTAGTCAGCCACATTAACTAACTTATCTAAATATGAATACTTTTCTATTCAATCTATGTTCGCCTAAGCACTGTAACAGTACTTCCATAATTATAAACATTTTACATTGTAGTCTCAAATCATCTATAGCGTTTTCATGTTAACTAAATGCATTATACCCAACAATTTCTGCTACTTTCTTGTTTATTCACTGGGTGATTATTACGTATTTCAGTGTAATTTTTATTAAAGATTTTATTTCGAGTCCTAACTTTTACGAAACTTGTGTGGTTCATGAAATATTTTGGGTGCCGAACTACACTTGATATTTCTGTAGCAGTCAGTTATGGATGAACGTAACCTACTCAGTATATTAAAGATAATGGAATAGAACAATAGTTTTTTTCTAACATCACATGCAAAGTAAATAGAACTTACAGTTTGAGACTACCGTTACTCAAAGGTTGAAGTGACACTCAAAATTGTTTCACTGAAAAGACCCCTACTTTGTCTTTGACTCATTCCCTACCCACTTCCCCCCCCAAACAAAGCACTTCATCACACTGTATCAAAAACATCTTGATAGGATTTGATGTCGGTCTACACAGAAAACCGAAATCGCTCTGTTATTTCATCCTTTTTAACCAAATGTCTAAATGTAACTGGATTCTAGTAAGTATAGATCATGACAGCAAGAAGAAAATGTATTCATCATCCGAGAATGCTAATTTACTATAACTAGGGCCACAATACATTGTTAATAAATTTAACCTCTCTAGACCAGTATGACATGAAAGTAACGTTATCATTTATGATTTTAGAAAATAACCACAATAAAATTTAGAAATTTAAGTGATCAGCTGATATATGAAATAATAAATAAGTTAAAATACATCGATTCACCTTTTTTGGCCAAAATATACTGAGGTAGATGTCGATTGGTGGGGCAGTGGTTAGATTTTTATAATTTTAGCTACTACAGGAAAATATTTTATTGGAAATAGTTATACCTTAGTTGACGTTTTATTTATGCCTCTTAACACTGTGAAGGGTTAGTGTTTCTTTCTTTGTATCCAGACATGATATTAGTTAATGTTAACTTGAAATCTTCAATCAGTATCTAAGGCTTAGAATTCTATAGTTTCTACAATTCAATAGTTTGTTCAAAGATGATCAATTGCTTATGTTGAATACAAAAAATATCCTGATATATTAGAAAACCATTCAAAACCTGGAAGCACTGGACGGCTGCTTCGTTCTAGTATGAAATTACTCAGCAGTGCACACCCTATACGGGAATCGAAGATAAGACCTTCGGTCTCGCGCACGAACGCTTCATCTCTAGCCCACTAAGCCGGTATCCAACATTGTTAACGTTCAACTTCAACCAATCCACGAGATTACGCGACCAGCTTCCACCGTCTTCAGTAGGTAACTACCTCATACGCTACACGGATTAGCTCCACTATTCACTTCTCGCTAGAACTCCGAGATCAATAGTGGTATGACATTGATCGATTCATGATCTCAATCAAAAGTCAACAATCTCCACAACCCTCCACTGATCCTGACATATTTTGGACAATGAAAATGTGTTATGATCTACATTGTAATAGCAACGGATAATTCATGTATAATTCATAAGCATTATTGTACCAAAGACTTGAAATCAATTGATATCATCGTTCTTTTACTTAACCATATGACTACTTTATATTTATCTGAAACGTTATACACAGAGAGAGAGAACACTACATATGAGATGGTTTTATTCCACACACTTTAAGTTAGTTTATGTTTCCAAAATTATTTCTTTGTCTTTAATGGTTAGAATTGTAGAGAATTTATAATTTACGCTTAGTCTATTTCTTCAATGTTTCATGTAATAATGTTATCCTATCATTCTGTCGTTTAAGAAATTAATCAGCTATGGTTGTCGGTATGGAATAGATTAATGAGTTTAGTAAAGAATTCCTACCGTCAGGAAAATTTGAACTAAGACGATTTTGAAATTTTTTCAAGTTGTCTGTTCTTGCATAACACACTCTCAAAAGACTTTTGTAACAATCATAGATTAGGACGTCAGAAATTCCATTAGTTTAATCAATTAATATTTATTATTCACTATAAGTCTTCATACAACACAGGAGCTATTTAGATAACAAAAAATTAATTACCGGCATGGAGTTGTGGAGGTAGATGAATTTTATCGGAATCACGTGACGATACCTCGACTGTTGCTGCTACCTTGACGTGGTGGTCGGGCTTGCCTATCGTGATGAACCAATCGAGCTATGCTGGCTGGAATAATCGTTCCTCAAGGTCCTATCATGTCAGACAGGTCGGTTGAAGAGCGGTAAGACTAAAAGCAGCAATCCCAAGTTCCGAAGGCGAAGTCGTACTGCTGACTGTACAGAGGTGTGATGGCAGTGAGGTGTTTCTTTCAGACAACCAGCATAACAGCAATGCTGCCTTCCCACAAGGAGGGACGGGGTTAGAAAAGGTCGACCCTAAAAATGCACACCTAGCCTTATACCACGGATTTCCGTCCAGGCGGTAAGGTCTTTTGAAGAACGGAGCTAACACGTCAAAAATCCCCCACAAAAAGGCCGTGCGTGACCGGCCTCAAGCAGTTGTCGCTTGGGCGCTGCGGTCACGCTCCCAGATCGTTAAGACCAACACTAATCCAACTTCTTTTTCAGATCCCTCAAGAAATACTCTTCCACGGTGTGGGCAGCCGGGAAGTGATATTAGCCCTCATACCCGTAACTGACTGACGTGACGATACAATTTAGACAACTATTAAAAGTCAGGAGGGCACTGGACGCCCGTTTTTCTCCTATTATGGGACTCCTCAGTAGTGCTGACACACAACTCCGTAACCAGCAATCCAACCTAGGGACTTGGGTCAAATGCGAACGCTTAACTTCTAGACCAATGAGCTGAGATTCACTACTGTACAAGTCTGGATTCAGTCAATCCACAATACTCGGCGATAATCTTCCTTTGTCTTTGGTAGGTACTTTTTCTCATGAAAGATAAGTAACGAACTGGTAAGGAAGCAGATTCAGTGGTACCATTGTTCTCAAAACAAAGAGGTTTCGAATTAGTGAAAACTGTGGAGATTAGTTCAGACACTCATGCTCTTGCGCAGTGGAAATTACAAACAAAGCTGTTATCAGTCCTTAACAAAGACTATTTTTAGGTGGAATTTATCGCCTCAAATCTCTCACTTAGACAATAAATACCAAGTTTACACTTCTTACCAAATATATGAGCGGCTAATTCTGTAGTAGAATAAAAATAAGATGGAGCCTCTTACACTTGTCTCAAGTAACCAGAATACAGATGTGCTAGCCTAAAATAAAGTAGATTGTGTTGTACATAGTATGGTTAAGGATAAAATTAAGTTATCTATTTTCAGTCATGTCCAGTCGACTAAACGATAATGGATATCATACGTAGCACATATAGTAGATATTTCAAGTCGGAAATTAGCCAACCAACATGGAAATTATTTTTAGAGGCTACTCAACTTATCCATATGTTAATACACTATGATACCCAGTGTTTTTTCTATAAAATAATAAGTGACGTGATCCCTTAGTGCTTGAGAAGTCAGGCACTATAACTGATACTAACAGTATCAGTATGATTCGAAGCTTTGAACACAGACACCCACTTAGTAAGTGAATTCCCTCTCATTTCTAATTAACGAAACCCTGTTAAATTGGTGATTATATCGTTCGGTGAGGCTAATAATAACATGTGAATGAGTTATGAAATACTTATTAAAAATTCCATAACAGTTGAAAATATATGTGGAACAAATTATTTGTTGAAAAATGCTAAACAAACCTTACATTTCGTGGTTTCAAATAATTTAAGTATGAAGTGATATATTCATATTCACATATGTACAATTAAAAAATATCGGTCATGCAAAGATACACACATATAATTAATACGTAGTTTGGGAAAATATTTATGGTAACTCACATTTCGTCTTTTAAGACGTACAATCAACTTCAACTAACTCTTTGGGTCCTGTATATACTAAACCAGATCTTTTGGACCAACTTTCAAACTAACAGGTAGTTACTTCTAGTAAATAAACCAAGTGAAATCTTATTGCTCTTTTTTAACTAGCATCCAGGTTACCATATAGACATTAAGTGGATTGTACTCCGCATAAGTAATATGTATTCAGCTGTAGGGATCGCGTTGTAGTGTAAATAATAAATAAATTTACTCGATCACCAGGTCCTAGGGTGTGAGGGCTTATTATATTGTCTTGTTGCTCATACCGAATTATGTGCGGAGAGAGTCACTCTAAGAATTGACAGTCAAATGTTAAAAAAAACCCCAGCCGATGATGTCAATCAACGGATTGCTGACAAACTTGTTAGCTATGAGGTTGGTGTTTATCTCTGACGGAAACTTATTGAAGTGAGCACCTAGCCATTGAGTTTGATAGATCTTACCAGACGATCATCATATAGTTACTAAAAGATAGTCCTACTATCCAAAATCTAAACTGAGACACTCAGTTACCACAATTTTTTTAATTCTACACTAATTAAACCAAATTACTTCTAACTTCATGACACACTAAAAGTGTGACAAATTGTACTTAGGTTTCGATATTGAGTGTGGATTGATCAACTCACTTAGAAATGAGCCACATCAAGCGCGACGGCTAATGATACTACCTAGTTGCAGAGGCCAGAGTAGGTGGAACGAGCTTCGAACGTAGAACTTATTGGGTGAAAGTCGAACGCCTTAACGAGTACCCCACCACTCCACTGGTAGTAAGTATATTTTAACCGAAAAAATATTCAATGAGGGAACGTATTGGTTAGAAGAACATTTAAACTGAAACAATTTCGACAGTATGTTTGGTTCCTGCTACGGTCAACTATTATCACTAGCCAATAAACAAGAATCGTAACTGAACTGAATACATGAATCTGTACTTGGCTATTGAGCAGTACCATATAATAGTCGTGTTGTCAGTGGAAAAGAAAACTGGTAATGCATACAAAAGTATATTTCTAAATTTTAAAACGAGATGAAAAACAAACGATTCCTACGTCTTCAAGAAAACATGCAAGTCACATGCGGATAAAGGCTGTTTGGAAATTTGGAGATGAGTCCAAAAACAATGAAAAGTGGGGACAGGATCGGCGAGATAATACAAATGCGTTCAAAGCTCATCCTTTGGTGAACTTGATTGATTTTCCTATCCATGAAAAATGAAAAAACTAAGTTTAGCATTCCGAAAATCAACATGCAAAAATACCAAGCACCAGATAATGAACTTACATCAATTTGCGAAGATGCTTCTGACTTTTCTTTCGTTGAATCTTCATTTGAAATCGACTCCTATGTATAAATTACACTTAAAATATCAACTTACTTTATTAACTTCATCCGTTACAGACTTTTCAGACTCATCAGTCTCAGGTTCTTCGTCCAGCAACTCGTTTTGATCAATATCTAGACTTTTCTTTACAACAGATTCAACTCGTTCTGCGAAAGCAACAGGGTTCTTAACAGAAAAACCTGAACGAAGGACTGCAACATCGAAAAGCAAATTCGCAGTATGACTTATTGTAGGATCATCTTTATTGGTCTTTATTAGGACGTTTAACTTTTTCATTACTGGATGGCGTGGGTTAATTTCAAAAACCTTTTTCATAGTAGAGTAATAAGTAGATGATGCATCTCCACCCCTTTGATATGCTTGTGCAGTCATAATGCGCTCCATATTTCCGGACCAACCGAACTCATTAGCGACAAGAGCACATGGAGTATTTGATAATCTTTCTGATAAGGCAGTTTTATCGACATATTCTTTCAAATTTTCCTTAAACCACTCCAAGAGAGGTTTGAATTCTTTTTCCAGTTCTTCTTTACGAGTCTTTGCTTCTTCCGATTTGTCGAGTTCGATCGTTCCCTTTGCCACATTTCGTAACTTCTTCTTGTCATATTCAGTTAGTGACTGAAGCATATACTCGTCAACAGGATCGATCATATAAATGACTTCGTAGCCTTTCTTTATTAGCCTTTCTACAAATGGAGATGACTTAGCTTCGGCTATTGAGGCTGCGGTAAGATAGTATATATCTTCCTGACCATTTTTCATACGTGAAACATAATCTGCAAGACTTGATTGATTCTCAGTGCTGTTTGAAGTCCAAAACCGTAGGAACTTGGATAACTTAGTGCGATTTGGAAGGTCGTCAATGATACCCAGTTTTATGTTCACTGAGTATTCCTTCCAGAAATTTTTAAACTGGGATTCAGAAAGTTCGCTAATCATCTGGATTACTTTCTTGACCAATCTTTTCTTTATCATTTTAAGGAGTTTGTTTTGCTGCAGCATTTCACGAGAAACATTTAGGGGAAGTTCGTCACTATCCACTATACCAAAAACGAATGCCAAGTATTTAGGAAGCAGATCCTCGGCAGCGTCAGAAATGTATACTCGACGAACGTATAGCTACAAAATATTTAAGTACAGAGTATAAAAATACTTACCTTGATCCTATCACTATGAGTATTGTGCATCTGGAATATGTTAGTAGGAGGATGTTTTGGTATATACAGTATTGAACTAAATAACACGTCTCCCTCACCACTGAAATGAATCTTGGCTAGAGGATCATCATTATCATTTGAATAGGCACGGAATAACTCATTGTACTCCTTATCAGTAACGTCGGTCGGTTTGCGTTTCCAAATAGGTTTATTTGCATTTACACGCACCCAGTCCCAGACAACATTTTCTACGGTTTTGCCTTCACTTTTCTTCCCACTTTCTTCTTCAACCTAAAGGGATTCGTAATTAAAAGGAAACACTTACGCTAGCTTCGGAATCAGCTGTTTTTGAATCCTCCTTTTCTTCGGTGTCAACGACTTTCGATTCCACACGACTCGACCACACATAAATGGGGAAATTGATGAATTGACTATATTTCTTAACGACTTCTTTGAGAGTTTCGGGTTGTAAATAATCTTCTGCCTCCTCCGTTAAGTAAAGGACAATTTCAGTCCCACGTTTAAGAGTATTGCCACGTGGATCTTTGTAAACTACGAATGAAGTGGAATTGGACTCCCAGATATGCTGGTCATCATTATCACTTTTGGATACAACCAAAACTTTGTTTGCAACTAAGATATGAACAAATTATTTATGTGCACAAACCTAAGAAAGAGGAGTAGAACCCGACACCAAACTGGCCGATAAGGTCAGACTTTTCTGAGGCTGTATTAGTTTGAGCGATCTTAGTCAAGAACTCAGACGTCCCAGACTTAGCAATGGTTCCCAAGTTAGAGGTAAGTTCAGCTTCTGTCATACCTATGCCTGTATCTATTATGTGAAGTGTTCGTGCATCTTTATTAGCCTTAAAGGGTTGTTACATGTTTAGTAAGAGAACCTACTTTTATTCGGATACTCATTTCGTCAGACTCATTCAGCATTTCATTGTTGGTTAGCGAAAGGACACGGACTTTATCTAGAGCATCTGATGCATTTGATATAAGTTCTCTAAGGAAGATCTACACAGTCAAGGGAAAAATCAACATTACCTCCTTATTTTTATACAGAGAGTTAACTATTATTTTCATCATACGATCAACCTCAGCCTCAAACTGTCGTTTTTCAGCATGTTCCCGTGCTTGCTTCAACTGCTCAACGCTTAGACCATCCAAACTGATTGCCTCCCCTTCTCTAGCATGATATAAAAGCACTAATCGTGAAACTTACTTAGTTAAAGTGTCTGAGGCTGTTGAAAGTCCCTCATTAGGTCTTGATACAGGAATATCAGACAGTAACGATGATGGATCACAGAAGACACACGCCAATACAGCTATTTTCATCAAATAAAAAAGTGAAACTATGACTTACTAACTACCACTAGACTAAGTACCAGGGACAGATCCCATGGTCGCCCCATAGTTAGAAGATCCCAACACTCAAGACGCGAAACAGGACTTAAAAATAGAACTAACAGATGTGTCTAACAGCTATTGGTTAATGTAGGTTACTCTGATTGTTTAAAACAACGTAAGGTCAATGTACTCTAAAGCTACAATATAGTTTACTACGCTTTCCAACCACTGAAATGGTGAAAAATTTGTCTTAATTGAGATATTTAACTCATTAACTCTTACATCTTCGCAATGCTTCTCCTTCGTCACAGATTATTCAGGCAGTTATCAGCAGAGCCAAGCAAGTAGGCAAGTTGAGTTATTTATTGTAAAGATTCGACAGATGCATACCCTTTAAAAGGATTTTAGAGGTACCTTATCCTAGTTTTTCAAAATAACGCTTTGAAAGTGCCTAATACGATTTAGCCACATGTATATTAAGACTTCCATAAAATCGGTCTGAACTCGAGTTCAAATGGTTCAAATGGTTGAGGACGGAATGGAAGAAGCTTTCGCTTAGCGGGCTTCCGTGTCTAGTAGCAGTGGATCACCAATACCTCCAGGCAAAAACCTAGGTATATTAACGATAATAGAGGAAAAGAAAGAATTTGGTAAATCATAATAATATGTTATCCTTAGTCCTTAAGAATAAGTCAAGTTTCCTCTTAAAGGACTCCTGGGAGGTCGCTTGGACTAGCTCAGTCGGCAGCGAATTCCAGCACCTAACAACTCTAACGGAGTAGAAGTTTCTGGGTGTTACCTCTTAGGTTAGTGTTATGACTAAGCTTAAGAAGATGTTTAAGGGGATGACCAGAAGTATTAAGGATACTGTAAGTCATAAGAAAGTCACCTCTAAGACGCCTGTACTCTAACGGGTAAAGGTTAAGTGATTTGAGGCGCTCTTCATAAGGTTTGAATTTGAGTCCCCGAACTGATTTCGTGGCTCGACGTTAGATACGTTCCAGAGTGTCCTTATCCTTTTGGAGGGAGGGAGGAAATACTATGTTTCCGTACTCTAAATGGGGACGAATAAAACTATTGAAGATTATGTGGAAGGTTCTACCGTCAAACTGGCCAAAAACGCGCTTCAATGTTATCAGTGCAAGGTTTGTTTGAGAGGCGTTTTTGTCACAGCTCGCATACGATTTCAGGTCATAGGGTACCAACACTCCTAAATCTTTTTCGACTTGAGAAACTTCTAGAGAGGAGTTACCTAAGTTGTAACTATAGTCTGCAACATGTCGCAGATGGACTACTTTGCACTTTGAAGTGTTGGAGGTAAGTCCGTTGTCGTCTGCCCAACTTTGAAGTCGGATCAGATCCTCCTGAAGAACTAATATATCATTATGATTACGTATCCCTCTCCAAAGTTTCACATCATCAGCGAAAAGCAATAAGTCAGATGAAACTTGTTGAGGAAGATCGTCAATGTAAATCAAGAAGAGAAGAGGCCCTAGTATTGAGCCCTGGGGGATCCCACTAGGACATTCCATAGCCTGAGAGAGAGTGAAGTTAACCCTGACCTTAAAGTGTCGGTTTTCTAAATATGAAGAGAGCCAATCAATCAAAGGGGTTTTTATACCCAATCGTTTAAGCTTATTGGTTGACCCTATCAAAAGCTTTCGAGAAATCCAGGTAGATGACGTCAACCTTCCTCTTGCGATAAAGGATGGTTATCCACCTATCCACCGAAGTCAGCAGGTTGGTCATACAAGAATGATCTTTTCTGAAACCATGCTGTTGAGGTGAGAAGAACTTTGAGGATGATAAGTATTCTAGTATACCGTCGTATACTAGGGATTCCATAATTTTGGAAGGTATGGAGAGAAGGGCCACTGGTCGGTAGCTTGAGGGTTCACTGCGTCGACCTCCTTTGAAAATTGGTGTGATGTGTGCCGGCTTCCAAACTTCCGGTAGTTTGCCTCTGCTTAGCGAGTGTGCAAACATCACGCCAAGTGGTGTTGCCAGGATTGAAGCTGCTTCCCTCAGTACAGCGGAATGAACCATATCCGGACCAGGAGAAGTGTCTCTTCTTATGTGCTGCAGTTTACGGAGCACCAGGTCAGCACTCAGGTCCACTTTGGAAAGTCCTGTACATCTGCAGGTGAAGCTTTCGTCAATATAGTTGATGTGGGTTAGCTGAAATGTCTGGGAGTATTGCTCAGCCAAAAGGTTGGTGGCATCACTGTCGTTATTGGTCGGGTCATTGGGACCAAGCAGTTGGGAAACTCCAGTTTTGCCTTGTCTAAGAGAAGCTGCGTAACTGAATAAGCTTTTCGGATTGGAGACGAATTTATCGATAAGCTTGGTCTGGAACTGAAGCCTGTCTTCTCTTATTGCCTTTGAACATATGTTCCTTATGCGTTTATATTGCCTGTATGCGTCGTTATTGTCGGTTCGTTTATATTCAGCCCAACAGTGCCTTTTGCGGCTTAGCAAACGACGAGTGCGGTTCTTGATGATTGTAGGTTGTTTGTAACTTTTTTGGGACCATTTGAGGAACTGAATGCTCAGTAGCACATAAGATCGTCTGCAGTAAGAAGTCCCAATGAGCATCCACTTCAAGTTGAGGGTGGACATCCCAATCCACCTGTTGTAGATAGTCCTGCAAAGCTAATACATTCAACCGTTTGAAGTTCCAGCGCTTGTTGCTAGTAGGATATCTTAGCTCCGTTTTGCTGACAAAGCTGAGTGATAAGACGGAGTGATCACTTTCCCCCAGGGGAGCCAGGATTGAGAGGTCGTCAACTAGGAATTCTTCATTTGTGAATACCCAGTCTAAGCGCGACGGCATCTGTCTGTTTCTCCAACGAGTTGCCGACTTCACATTTGCGAATAATCCCAGGTCACCGATGAGGTTGAAGAACAGAGCTTCAGTGGAGTTGTCACCTCCAATGTATGTATGTTCCACGAAGTTGATTCTAGGAAGATTGAAATCCCTTAGTATCAAGATTTGAGAGAATCGGAGACGAGTAGAGCGAGTTAATCCTTCCAGCAGACGTTTGTCATACTCGATGTCGGCAGTGGGCTTCCTGTAAACGACCCCAACTAGACACCTCGAGGTGGTAGACAGTCTTACTGAGCACCATACTGACTCATCAAGATTGAGAAACTCTTGGTTGTGAAGTTGGTGCGCACCCAGGCATGACCGTATGTATAGTGGCTGACTTGTTGTTGAGAAGTTAACTCAGCACCGCGTTGATGCTTTGATGAGTATGAGTAACTGAGCGCCTACAGCTACAGTGTATTTGGTAAAACTGATGAGATCAGCACCGATTTCGGAGCCTTGCAGAACTATTTATTTTGTGGATTTATTTGCCACTGCACTACCACGTCTTATTCCTAATTCTTCGGTCGCGTAGTGTTCTATAGCTGAGCTTACTAGTTTGATGTAAGGGCTACTGTATACATCAGTGACTAACTAAAGCGACTTGTAATCAAAGTAAAGCAAAGACTACGCTGAAATTCCCTCCCCAATGTCCATTTGGGTAGTATTGCTACTTTTTGTCCTTTTTCATTGTCATGTATTTTAATTTTCACTCATGTCTTTTGTAACCACGATTTATATTCTTCAGCATTCTTTTCCTAGACCTTTTTTATTCGACTTCGGCTAGGGATTTATCTTCATTTCTTGGTTTTACTGTCGCTCATAACCGGACTGATGATGACAAGGTCGTTTTTGACTAAACTCAGGGTTGTGGCATGGTTCTGCTAATAAGAGCTGACCATTGACTGCCTACTGGAAACAGCTCCTCCAACTTTTTACAAATGGATATTTTTATCCCATTTTGTTGGGAATACTTGTAGAATTATGGTTTAATTAGGTATTATTATCATGTATTACATGTGATAATTCAAAAATTTTTGGTTCAACTCTCAACACTCACAAAATGAAAATCTACGCAAAAACCATTCAAGTGTTTAACAAAGTGGGATTACAATAATGTAGAATAATTAAAATGCATAGTAATAACTGTTGGTTAACAGCTAAACTTGCGGGAGTTGTAAGTTTTTTGTGCTTGGTTCAAATGGTGCTTGGAAACAGAAAACAATCATATTGTTGATACCTTGATATTGATATTATTTTTGGTTTAGGTTAAAAAGTCAGGTAACGTTTATGCTGGTATGCTGTCCGTATGAGTTGATGTTTAATGGCACTTAGGTTAGAAGCAAAAGTATAACCGCGAAGAGGAAGAATTCCGATCAACATTTTAGTCAGTTTGTTATTTTTATAACGCTTTATCTATTTGTGGGGAGATCTTGACCACATTATTGCTTAACCGTGATAGAATTCGATAGAACTGTCCATGCACATGAATGGTTACCGAAAGCTCTTTTGATGCATGAAAGTAGGGATAATCATGTGAATTTCGGGCAGACAGCTAACAGTAACTAATAACACATGAGTGGATCCGTGAGAGACGTGCTCTAGACTCGGTGTTCTGATTTGCAGTAAACTATTTATATTCATATCTAACGGCTGATGGTGCATGCACGTTAGTTGCAAGAATGGAGTTTGGCATAGGGTGGAGGTCGGCTTATTTGGAATAAACTCATCACACGTTGTTCAAACCGATAGAGCCCATATGTCATAAGTATAGGCTACATAGTGTTGTATGATGCTTTCGGCTTAATCAATCTTTACAGGGTGATAAACAGCTAGTGCTGCTCATATGATTATCAGGGAGAACACAATTTGAACCAATGCCACTGCATACATTTATTGCTTCTCAGGTACCAAATACTTATTTATCAACCAATTTTTTATGTTTATCAGGTTATTACATGCTAGGGAAAATCTTTGGCTGTGTTGCACAGGCTATTCTGCATGAGGTATTTTGCGCTTTTATATAACTTGCTTACATTCTTAGATCGGAATCGATTAAATTTGACACATAATTTGTGTTTTGACGTAATTTAACACCGTCCACTCAAAAATGCTTGGTACAATGTACAGAAGAACGTAATTTGGCCCAATCAAATAACTTGTGTTTGTTAACTCTTCACTCAGACTGAATACTGGAATTTCAGTTGTTAAATTTAATGGTAACTGTGGAATTTACTTCGGAAACATATTTTGGTTAGTCCGAATTATAAACAAAATGTTGTCCAAAAAACGGGTAGATACAAGGTCCTAAATTGAAACGCACTCTATTACCTAGAAAAATATGACCATTCATTTATTCAACCAGCAATTGCTCAATAACTCCAAGTGGTAGAATCTGTATCATATTAAATAGATAGGTTAATTAGCGATCCAAAGCCGTTACCATTTTCAACAAATAAACGTTTCTACTGGTTCAGGAACAATACTCTATCATTACTGGAAGGGTCGCGTAAGGTTTGTTCAGAAGAAAATATTTTTATCTATGGACATATCGGTAGCTAAATTAATGAGATTTACAAACTTGTTTATTTACCAAAATACTAAGTGTTTCCGAATCTTGAAGCGTGCCCGAGTTCATAGTCGAAAAGTACACAATCCCAACCAGCTTATTGCGATTAATGTTATTTTTCACAAACAAGTTGTTAGTACATAAATATTGTGAAGAAACGATTTCAGATTCCTTCGGAAACACAGTTATACAGAAGTTTCAATAGGGAAAAGACAAAAAATATCCAAAGTAGTATTCCTGCTTTGTTAAATTCAATCCCTAAATCTAGCTTTGCATACTGTTTACTCTCATTTAGAATGACTGTTGATACCGCCACCTTCGAGTCAATAATAAAACTCAAATTTAATAAGTTTTTAGATTGGATTATGTATTTATCCATTATTAAAATGATATGCATGCGTCGATAGTTACAATTACTACAAATTTTTCACTTTATAACAATAATTACAATTATTATTGGGAAAAAACCATTTTGGGTTTATTCAGAAATGTAATTATGCACACATTTTAAGAATGTTTACATAAAATTCATCTTATTTGAACAGGTTCTGTAGTGTTTAGAAAAAATATTTAGTTGATTTAAATAAAAAAGGAAATAAAAGTGAAATGTGTAGATGACTTATCAAGTGAGTTTGTGAAATTATGAGAATAAACGGTAACATTTATCGCACAAGGAATCACACAATAAATCATGGATAAAGTAGGATTTCATGGTAGAATGAGAGTTTGTGCGATAATAGTTTGGAACGATGAGACAAAAACCTTAATAATTTGTTGAGAATGATCGTTAAATGACCATTCGTATGGGTAATGTATACATGGTAAAGATAAAAAGAATCTGGAAATTCAATCTAAGTAATTGTAATATAAGTCTTTCTATTTAGAACCTCTGGATAGCTAGGAATAAACTTCATGTAGATGAAAAGGAGTGGGAGGGAATAGAATATCCAATGTGTCAGGGAAACAATCATTGGATTAATATTTAAATTTGAAGTCACTTAGATGGATATCGTTCCTTGTTTGTATACATCATAGACAATCATGCAGATATTTGATGGGTGACGCAAACCACTGCAGAAATAGTCATCAAGGATAATAATTAACTGGCTTATGGTTTTACTAACTCCGCCTGTAGCACTTCTAGAGTTACTGCCGGTCCCAAGCCCAGGTAAAGGAGGAGGGTTGGGTATGGGGTTAGCGACCCCATCCCGTAGAAAAGCTAATTCGCTAAAAAAACGCTAACCAGAAAAAATAATTCAAACCATTTAAACTCTGCCCTCCAACTTGAAGGAATAATTATGACGTCTCATGATGAACGCCGAAATTCTTCGGAAGTCACGAGACCGATGCACCTTCTAACAACCAGAGTAACACTTTTTATAGGTACATGGAACGTCCGGACAATATAGGAGACAGGAAAAACCAGCCAAATAGCAATGGAAATGAGGAGATACAACTTGGCAGTTCTCGGAATCAGCGAAATCCATTGGACACAAACTGGACAACAAAGGCTAGGTACAGGAGAGATGCTGCTGTGCTCCGTTCACGAAGGGGAAAATGCTCCACACACTCAGGGAGTTGCTCTAATGTCGTCCAAAGAAGCACGAAATGCACTTGTAGGATGGGAATCTCATGGACCCAGGATAATCAAAGCATCATTCAAAACAAAGAAGGAGGGGATCACAATGAACGTTTTCCAATGTTATGCACCCACCAATGATAGCAACGACGATGATAAAGATCAGTTCTATGAAAGGCTGCAATCAATTATAGCAAAGTGCTCACGAAAGGACCTAACCATCCTGATGGGAGATCTAAATGCTAAAGTTGGAGTGGACAACACAGGATATGAAGATGTAATTGGACGACATGGACTAGGAGAGAGAAATGAAAATGAGGAGAGACTTGCAAACCTATGTGCATTCAACAAATTGGTTATAGGCGGCACAATATTCCCACACAAGCGCATACACAAAGCTACATGGATCTCACCGGACCAAACCACAGAGAACCAGATAGATCATATCTGTATCAACAGAAAATTCCGAACAACAATGGAAGATGTGAGAATCCGGAGAGGAGCTGACATAGCTTCAGATCACCACCTGGTTGTGGCCAAGATGAGACTGAAGCTGAAGAAAGACTGGACAACTGGACAAACAGCACTACAAAGGTTCAATACAGCCTTCCTTCGAGATACTGACAAGCTCCATGAATTCAAGATAACTCTCAACAACAGGTTCCAAGCTCTACAGGATCTACTGAAAGAACAAGAAACTACTTTGGAGGACAACTGGAAAGGGATAAAAGAAGCACTAACTTCAACGTGCCAGGAGGTTCTTGGTCCTAAGAAGCATCATCACAAGAAATGGATCTCTATGGGAACCCTGGACAAAATTCAAGAAAGGAAGAACAAGAAACTAGCAATTAACAACAGCCGAACACGAGCAGAGAAAGTCAAAGCACAAGCAGACTACGCAGAAGCAAACAGGGAAGTGAAGAAAAGCATTAAAGCCGACAAGCAGAAATACATGGGAGAACTAGCAACGACGGCGGAAAAAGCTGCAAGAGAAGGGAATATGAAACAACTATATGATACAACGAAGAAATTGGCAGGGAGATATAGCAAACCAGAGAGACCAGTCAAGGACAAAGAAGGAAAGACAATCACTGAGATTCAAGAACAGAGGAAAAGATGGGCAGGATACTTCGAGGAACTGCTGAATAGACCAGCCCCATTGAATCCACCGAACATCGAAGCAGCCCACACTGACCTTCCAATAGATGTCACTCCACCGACGATCGAAGAAGTCAAGATGGCCATCAGACAAATCAAAAGTGGGAAGGCGGCAGGACCTGACAATATACCAACAGAAGCACTGAAGTCAGACATTGAATTAACTGCAAATATGCTTCACTTTTTATTCAAGAAGATTTGGGAAGAGGAACAAGTGCCAACGGACTGGAAAGAAGGATATCTCATCAAGATACCAAAGAAAGGAGATCTGAGCAAATGTGAGAATTACAGAGGCATCAGTTTGTTTTCAGTACCAGGAAAAGTTTTCAACAGAGTGCTGCTGAATCGGATGAAAGGCGCAGTGGACGCCGAACTTCGGGATCAACAGGCTGGATTCCGTAAGGATCGGTCGTGCACAGACCAGTTTGCAACACTACGGATCATCGTTGAACAATCAGTTGAGTGGAACTCATCACTATATGTCAACTTCATCGACTATGAGAAGGCGTTTGACAGCGTGGATAGGAGAACATTATGGAGACTTCTTCGACACTATGGAGTTCCTGAAAAGATTGTCAACATTATCCAAAACTCATACTATGGGCTACAGTGCAAAGTGGTGCATGGAGGGCAGCTGACAGATGCATTTCCAGTAAGGACCGGAGTCAGACATGGCTGTCTACTCTCCCTATTCCTCTTCCTTCTAGTGGTTGACTGGATTATGAAGAATTCGACATGTGAAGGGAAATACGGAATACAATGGACTTCTCAGAATCAATTAGATGATTTGGACTTCGCAGATGACCTAGCCCTCCTCTCTCATACACACGAACAAATACAGATGAAGACCGCAAATGTAGCAGCAGCCTCTGCATCGATAGGCCTTCACATTCACAATGGAAAAAGCAAGATTCTCAAATGCAACACGGAGAACGCCAACCCAATCACACTTGATGGCGAAACTCTGGAAGAGGTGGAAACATTCAAGTACCTGGGGATCATCGTCGATAAACAAGGAGCATCTGATGCAGATGTAAATGCGAGGATTCGCAAAGCTAGGGCAGCATTTTTACAAATGGAGAACATATGGAACTCAAAACAACTCTCAACCAATCTCAAGGTCAGAATCTTTAATACGAACGTCAAGACAGTCCTACTGTATGGAGCTGAAACGTGGAGAACTACTACGACCATCATCAGGAAGGTACAAGTATTTATAAACAGTTGTCTACGCAAAACACTCAACATCCATTGGCCGGATGCTATCAACAACAGCGCTTTATGGGAGATGACAAACCAGCTTCCAGATGAAGAGGAAATTAAGAAAAGACGTTGGAAGTGGATCGGACATACATTAAGGAAATCACCAATGTGCATCACGACTCAATCCTTAACTTGGAATAGTGAAGGGAAGCGGAAAAGAGGAAGGCCAAAGAACACACTACGCCGGGAAATAGAAGCAGATATGAAAAGCATGAATAGCAACTGGGAAGAACTGGAAAGGAAGGCTCAGGACAGAGTTGGATGGAGAATGCTGGTGAGCGGCCTATGCTCCTCGACGAGGGGTAATAGGCGTAAGTAAGTAAGTATGGTTTTACCGCAGCGAAGGCTTACTGGGAGTCTGTTCCACATGGTTGAATAACGAATAACAAAGAAACTCTGGCGTAAGCTTGTATATGTTCTCGGAACTTATAGAATAAGCTTGTGGTGACCCACTTTTATGACGAGAACGCGATTAGTATAATGAGAACAATTATTATAATCAAGTGTGTTTGTGAAATGATGAGAATAAACGGTAACATTTATCACGCAGGGAATCACACCAGTGATTGTTTTACTTTACTTGTTTGTTTAACTGCACCACAGACACTTTCCTTTCATTGCCTGTGACCTTGCAAGAACTTGTTTACGCTCGGTAGTTCCGCCCATAAACTTCGGCACGTCTCAGTATTCTTTCGATACCACGAGATCGCCAACAAATATATCTTGCTGCAACCATTAACAGCTTCCTGGTTTTTGGCCTACCGAGGGATCCAAGTCGATACCTCGCACGTAATTTTCCTGTAGTGGTGATCATGGTCAGTCGCGACTCGACGCCATCTACATGCTCTTTATTACTCAGGCTGTGGGATGATATGATAGATTACGAAATTCGCTTTTCCTTAGTAGAAAGCAAGAATGAATTCACCACTTTTAAATTGCTGACAAGAAAGAAAGTTTTACCATACTGAAAGAGTGAGCACACTCTATTATTGAGAAGAAGAAAAAAGTAAAACAGGTCAACCACATTTCCTTGTATAATCCCACTGGTTACATCAATAGTCTTAGGGTAGCAAGATCCAAAGCGAACGATTCGGTTAAGTTCTTATAAAAATGATTTGAACCAGGATAAAAGGGGACTATGACAAAAGCATCACTGAAATCGAAGTACAGAATTATGATTGATTGACCAACATCTTTTCCCTGGGAAATTTAATCAAAAAATTCCTCGTGTGATGTAGAGCATAAAATTTTAATCATATACCTGTGTTCTGTCAATAAAATCAGAAGTAAGAAAAGGATCAATATGGTTTCTGTCATAATCAAAACTTAGAGTGAAATGACGTGGAGTCAATCCATGGTAATCGCAAAATAGTAGCACAAACATTAGAAAAGCAAAAAGTTTTAGTAAAAAGCGGATATTAATTGTCACGCAAATAGATATAACTCCCGGCCAGATATAAAAAGGCTTGAAGAAATTTAAGCTTTTCCTCTTATCCTTCTATTTCCATGGAACATCTGGATTGTTCAGTGAAAATATACTGTAGTGAACAGAACACTGGTTGGGGACAATCGAATGTATTTAAGCAAAAATTATAGACTATCTCAGTAAATTCTGACAACCACACAATGAACAGTCAATTTGCAAATTAACAACCAATAGTCTCGATCTTCACTGTTTCTTCTCTAATTCCATTGTTCGTCCATTTTCCTTCCGATTGCGCTTCGTTTCAGTTCTTTCCTTATCGGTCTTCTGCGAAAATACATTCTATGTCTTACCAACACCATACACTACTTATATGAATATAAGTAGACCACACCACAATACGATCTCAGTTCCTTCAGGACGACTTAATTTATGATTGATTGGCCATTTCAAATAATGCCTTTCACTTTGTATTGTGTAGCTTAGTAAATTTTCCGTGTTGTTTTATCGTTTCCTACTCTGGGTTAATGGTAATACCATTACAAAAACAAGATACAATATGGTATCAGTAGATCTGCAGGTTATTTTTATAGAGGTTTCTTAGTGAAAGGTTCTTCATTTGAACAGAATTAGAACGTGACTCCAAGAAATTTCTACGGCTGAGTGGAGCAGAAATCTGACAAATACAGATTACGCACAGTCATTGCAGTCATCAGAGAAGTGGAGGGAATCGTATTGAACGTTAGAAGCACTAACATGTTTAATGATTTTCAGGTGTTTTAACAGGTGAGTGCTTTGGCCGTAAGAAAAGCTTCAAATTACCAGTTAATTGGCTACCAATTCATTGCAGAATATGGAAGTGGGAACCACAAGTATCGGCCAGTAGGACGGCTGATTTTCCTAGACTATCGGAGCAATTTACGCTCAACATGCAATGTGTTCATTTGAATAACAACAGAATGTTCCACACACTATCAATGTCACTCAGAAGATCAATGGTTATATGAAAGGTAAATAGGAACGTTGTTTTCTTTTAATATCCTCTGTTTTTCACAGGTTCAATAAAAATCGATTTCACAAACGACGTCTTTGAGTATTACTCCTACTGGAATAATTTTACTACTCATCCAAGTGATCATATATCAAAGTTGTTTACAGACCGGAAATCCCACATCCTTGATTCATACAATTGCTTTCTTTGCAGAATAGCAGTCAGTTATATTCCATCCATAATTTATTATGCTGCTTGGCATCTTCACAGTTTGTGATGGGAATTATGTATAATAAACCGTTCACTGATTGCTGGCTGTCATTTGTCATGTTTGTGACGATGTAGAAAGATAAATCGGCATTCTTGACGGGTATAAATTTTGGTAACAGTTTTGTTTCCCAAGGCATTGAGTTTTGTAATATTAATGTAGGATAAAATCCTTTCATGGTCAGAGGCATGGTCGCAGAACTCCACTTTAGAATCTAGTCACTAGTGTATCAAGTTACTTCATGTGACGAGTTTGTAATGTATCCTGGAGACATAAAACTGATGAAGTCTTACTTTATTTACTGTTCAACTTGCTTTGAGTTCTCCTAGAAGTGGAACTAGATCGTTAGTCAATTATCTATGTAATAATTATGACTAATATACCTATCACTTGGATACTGATAGAGCATAAGAGACACCTAACAAATTTGCTTCCCACATTCAACTGGTTCGTACACTTAAATTCTAAATTCATTGGGTTGTGTTAAAAGCAGATTAAAAGCCATCTTTTTAATAGTTTTTCATCTTCAGTGGCTTCCAAAGTGGTTAGACATTTAGCACCTCGTGTAATGTGGGACTAAATTGTATACTCAGAGCACAATAAAAACAAATGTTTAAAACTTGCTAAACGACCTTTTCCCCAAACAAGAATCTTTGTAATAATACAACCAGAGATGGGTGGTGGCTGGCAGTGGGATCCAGGAAGCCCTTTTCGTCATATTCGGGACTCGTCAGTTGGGTGTATATGGATAAGAAACTGATCGGTTGAGGTCCTAAACAATATTTCAAACACTCGAACAACCAGCACAAAAATGAATTGCATGGAGTGCATGTCGCATAATTTCGTTAATAAATACTTAAAAAACGGTATTCATTTGTGATCAGTATTAGGCATCTCAGGTTTCCAGTTGCGAACTAGATGTTTAATGTGCCCTGATGACCACTTTGAGTTATGAAGAAAATATAGACTGGGTTAACTATTGATTGTCGAGACTCGTTGAATCTGAAATTTTTTAAAACGAGTCCTGTGAATCTTACTGAGGCTGAAAGTCAATTGTCAAACATTTACTACACAGTGTGAGGGCTAATGACAGTATTGTAGGCTTACGGTGGTTAAAGAGAGTAAAAGCGTAACCGTATGCACCTGGGACTCATTTATCAATTTTGTCATTACTCTGAGTATTAAATCAACGTTCTAGTCCTATTTCCTACCTCAAATTTATAAGCATCGGGTTGCCGGAAGTGACGGTGTCCAACTTTATTCTGTCATGGGGCTGCAAAAACAATAAACTCCCACACAAAAATCTAGATCCCAGTAGCTACTCGTCAAACAATCATCTCTCCGATAATGTTGACATTCCACTCCTGATTCCAGCAATTTGCTAATGGAAGGTATTCAGCAGGCGTTTTGACAGTAGAAAATAAAGTTCTGGTGATTAAAGTAACGCAAGTGAACATTTCTTGCGGTTTTAACCAACATCATGATAACAACTAAAACCACAGGAAACACCAGGAGGCAATTTGAAACTCATGCCGTCATATTCACCGTTCACACCAACTTAAGCTATTTATTTCGAAAAAGTTATTCGCCACAACATAGTACATTTAGAATGAATTAGCTTATAATTTCAGTGAACCACGAGGATATCAATTTTTTCGTTCAGTGAAGAGGGAATGTAATGCTATGTCTCCGTAACTTGTCTTTGTGTATCAAAAAGCAATAAATCATATGCATGGCAAGATTCTGTTGGCTCTTTACGAATGATAAGGAGGTAGAAATAATTGGCTGCCACGTCAATATAGTCCAGGCTTCTTATCGCTTGATGTAACTTATATAGTTTAGGCGGTCATACTTTTACGGTTCAGCCGTAACACACTAAGTATTCACAAAAGTAATCCCGAATCTCGGCCGTCTCTCCTTTATTATTTGGTTTACATATGACTGATACGGTACATCAACTTTCTTCAATGGAAAGAAAAATTTGGGACTTGGGATTCGGCTGCAGAGTTCGAGGTGAGTGTATACCGTTTCGGGACCAAAAACACCCTCTCTTTGTGTTATTGGCACTCTCTCTAAAGTAAGATTTATTTTAAATCTGAGTTACAGGAAAAACTCGTCTTTATCAATCTGGCTTTTATCTGGCGTTTCAGAAATGCATGTTGTTATCTTAAGAAATTGATTTTAAAAAAGTCATTTTCATAAATGCTCAGAGTTCGTCAACTTCCAAGTTATTCTGCCTGAAAGTGCATGATATTCTTGGGGGAATTCAGACAGAGTTCAGCTTTCGAGTGGATAATATCTCAAGGAGATACAATTGACTTTCCCGTAACCCTTACAATAAAGGAAAGGAAGGATAATGGTCTTCCATCGTAAGTTTTCGCCTTACTAACTCTTGTATGTACAGCTTTGAGTGTGCCTTTTCTAGAACTAGAGTTTAGCTCAAGTCCTGTAGAAAACACACCACAGTTAGGTCAATGCATTCCTTCACCAGTATGCGAGGAACCCCTGCTAGGTCAGCAGACTTATAAGTTTTAGCAGCACAAAACCTTCATCGTTTTGTGATAATGAAACTAGGTAGTGTTTATTTCAACATTTGGTATGCTGAAGTGTCAGCTAGAAGGAAGAAACATGTACGGTTAGTAGTAATTAGATCTGTATTGCTTATACAATAAACTATGAAACCAAAGAATAGAGATTTACCATCTTCATATTGAGATGTGGTATTTTCTATAAAACACTAATAAATCTCAGTGCTGCTTTTTGTAGAATTTCATGAATACGCTTCGAACTTAATTCATCTCCTTTGATTTTTGCGTTATGTGTCGCGCTTGTAAAAGATCATTGTCTTTTGTTACTGCTGAGTTATCATTTGTAGATGCTGGCGTTTTACTAATATGCAAAACACTTCCCTACAATCGGGATGTGACTAAAAAGAATGTTAATGGCTTATGCTACCTCACCTCAAATACATTCAATGTCGACCTTGCGGACGTCGCGGTGGATTTGGACAGGGGACTACGTAACGTATTCGAAATCTTACTTTATTAGCTTATAGTTTCTAGGATCAAATTGTTTCAATTCTCTGCTTGACATTGGTATTTGTATTCGATCGTTCTAACTGCTAAGTGCAAGTAAATTTCAAGAGCTTTCCCAGTCTTGGACTCGCTTTTCCCCATGTTTTTTTCTAGCTTTTCTCGCCTACACTTCCCTAGTACTCAACGTTCCTTCAGGCTAGATGCGAGCCATTACACTCAGTAGTATGAGATTTCTTCGTAAAGATAATTAGCCAGTCAATATCATCTGGGAAGTAAGTTATGTTATGTTCAGTTCTATTCACATAGTTATGTTATTTCAAATTTGGTAGTGTGTGCACCCCGTTTGTTTTGTCGTCTTCAGAATGGTTCAAATAAAGCTTCACATTCTCCATGCATTTTAACATCGGCGGGTTCTAAAAAGTCTTGGGAGTAGCTGACATACGTAGATACCATATTCAGAAATACACCTCAACAAGCGTAGGTTGTATTGCCTTACTATAAGATGACATGTTACTCAACCAGGTTACTAACTTCAGTCGACGCATATATGTGGCTGAAAAGCTGAAGCAACAAAGACTTTCAACATATGTTTTATTCGTCATTTATCCGCTTTGCCCATTTTTGACTTCGTCATGTACATTATTTGAAGAATGTTTCATTTAGAGATTGACTTCATACTATGAAACTCACTTATCAACACAGATAACATAAGTGTGCATGATGAGGGCTCTCTGTCGATCTATCACAACTCAGAACCTGGTACGTATGTGTTCCGGCACATGTTACCGTACTCATTTGTCACGCCAATCTCCAGAATAGTAGAGGAACTAATAGTTTCAGTGATGACTGAAAAGATTAGGCATCAAAGATACAATCCAAAAATGCATAAATTGGTTGAATAACACCACAAAAAGTCATAAATTGAAGAGCTCAAAATTTAGGGGAGACAAATGATGGATGCACTTGTGCCATGGAAAACACTTCTGAGCCATGTCATTCAGTCTCTAACCATTGGTTACTATAATCAAGCAAACCTCAACCAGATAGTTTACACGTATTGACATGGCTCATTTCACTTGTCGATTATGAGGGCTCTGATATAGTTTTCTGATCGCAACAATTCAATCATTTTTGGATGCTTCCCTCTAAATGCATAGTGTTGCTACAAGGCTGGTTTGCATCATTATCTAGACTGATGATAAGTGGTGAAGTCTCTCATACTCATTCTTTGCCCCCAAATGCCCTGGTACGGCCGAGAGTGGGGAGAGTCAGCTCTCCCTTTCGAAATGCTCTCACATGGCCACGCGAATATATAGCCTCTGCCAGGGAAGTCCTACTCACTGCCTCCTCGTGGCAGGGGTGTTGTTTACGAAATTGAGAGGACGAAAAGAAAATATCAAGCGCTTTAACCGGGTTGGTGGGTGCGGAAAGTTCACCTAGGGGAGTTGGAAAACCCTGATTCCAAACAAATGGTGCACATGGGCTCCAGGATCCTGATGGAACGAATGGCGTATGAACCTGCTGTTGGTCACCGGCTACCATGGGAATGCATCTCCTTAAGATGCTCCACTGCCTTGTGGACTAGACCTTTAGGTCAGAGGCTCCGGGTGTGGCCCCCTAAGAAAACCACCTGCTTCAGTTTGGGCACCTGGGCAGTATCTTAGCCCTCACACAAATCAAATGAGATTTGTTAGGCGCATATTTGTCTGGTGCTTCCTTGTACCAATATTTATGTGTTTAACTAAACAGTTTCATTATTTCTCCCGATTTGATATCCTACGAAATCTCCAGAATAATACAGAAAGTTTACGTAACTTTTATCAGCTTGCGTCACCTGTGCTATGGACAAGATGTTTGCTAAAGAATTGGTGAGTATACTGTGCGGCAGTCCTCCCTAGTTTTATAACTATGAATCAATGTCTTTATAGGCATTCGCTCACAGGTTACTAGTATTTGATCATAGTGTCTTCGAAGCATTGGTCTCAATGTTGGCTAATGTAGGATTAGGTCTAAAGAAATCTAGGAATGATCAATTCGTAACATAAGGTCAGTGCATGAAATGATTAAAGTGAACCATACTAGTTGGTTCAGACCTCATGGTTGCGGTCAATGCGATTATCATGACCAATGGTTCGAGACATTGGGGGATATGCAAATGCAGATGCATCCACTTAATACCCTCGCTTAAGCCATGAGTTTCAAATTTGTCTAACTTTTTATTTTGTCTCGAGAATCAGTATTTTTCAGGAATCATAATCTACGTGGTGGAGTTTTGTAACTTGGGTGGATGATTTTGATAGAGTTTTGTTCTCTAAGCTGGATGGTTTAGTCCAGCTCAGAGAGTAAAACTCCATCTAACTCATATTTCATATCCCTAATCTTTTATGTCACCTCTAATACTACTATTATTTCTGCTGTTGTATTCACCTTGATGATTCCATCTCGCTGTACTGCTGTGGTGTAAAAACGGGTTAATACTTACATTTGCCAGGTTCTAAGTTGCTTATGGTTAAACTTAAGTATTATATGTAAAAACGCTTGTTATAATTACTAGTCTATTTAAATTATTGCACTTTGGCACAAAAAGACGAACAGCCGATGGAATTTCGTGTAACATTCTGTTGTACATTTTTCAACCATACTTCAGTCTAACACTACTAGACCAATGGGTTAGTAGTTAAAACACTGTATTCGGTCATTAAACTGTATCTTCGGTTTGGCTGTCCGGACAGTATCCCAGCCCCCACACAAATTAAATGATTTATATGGTGCATATATATTTGGTGCTTCACTGTACTAATGTTTGTGTTTAAATAAGAAAACCTAATAAATCTCTCCACCTAGTTCGGTTTTAACATCTAAGTAGTATCGCCGTAGCTCACACCAAGTACCGCTCAACCCAGAATAATTAAACGTGTACCTGGTAAATAAGTTAATTGGTTAATTATTCAAGAAGTAGATTTATACTGTGAAATATACATTAAGCATGTGTATATGTTCATACTTTTTCAGACACAAGAATGAGTTAGTGAAGTGACTCTTATTCCTCTCTCTGTATAGTTATTTAGTGACTATACTAGCTACTTTTTGTTTGTCATTTTATGTATTTGAACGCATAAATATTGGTACAAAGGGGCACCGAATACATATGCACCACACAAGTCACTTGATTTTTGTGTAGGCTGTGATGCTGCCTAGGTGCCCAGACCGAAGAAGGTGGTTTCCTCAGGCCACACTCGGAGCCTTCGACTTAAAGGTCTAATCCACAAAGCATTGGAGCAACGTTAGAAGGTGCAGTTCCATGGCAGCTGGTGACCAACAATTGGTTAATATGCGATTTGCCCCTTCAGGGTCCTGGAGCCCATGTTCACCGTTGGTTTGAAATCAGGGTTTTCTAACTCCCCTAGGTGGATACAGAGGATCCACCATTCCTGTTAAAGCGCTGGATATTGGCTTTTCGTAAACAACAGTAATGCCGCGAGAAGGCAGTGAGTAGGACTTCCCTGGCAGTGACTGTGTACATGTGGCCATGTGAAAGCGTTTTGAGAGAGAAAGAGGACTCTCCAACCCTCGGCCGTACCAGGGCATTTCAGGGCTATATAGAACATTTAATCCACTGCACAGGTTTCTGTTATTGACTATAAAAGGATAACTATATTCAATATACGGAATATACCCACTGAGACAAAATAAAAACTCGGTTCAGCGAAGACTTGTCTTTTTGGTGAATTCATTTTCAAAGCCTTACGATTCCAAATAAAATTCTGCTTAACATTCTAACAGTGAAGAAGAATAAGCTAGGGGATAAAAATGTTATTTTTGTCAAGGAAACTAATAATAGTTTTGTTGTTAAGAGCTTAAATATTCATCATGAAAATAGATACGGAATCATAATTGGGAAAGCAAGGTTCGGAGTGATAAGATAAAACGTTGAGATTGAGATGAATTAAAATCCGGATCATAAAAACATACACAAATCAATTAAGAGTAAAAGGTCTATAGAGCGGACAGAAGGGAGTCAGATGGCTGTGGAAGAAAAGTATGTAAGAGAAAGAAAAAAGATTACGAGATTAAGACTATAGTAGAAGAGGAAGTTGTACAAGTTTCTTCCGGACACAATTCTGATTTTTTCAGATGTATATTCAGTGCTTCGGCGATGTTAGGAAGATGAGATATGATTGCCTTTGATTGTTTGTTACTTGCCTTATGGATGACTTTAAACGCAAAATCTGCTTTGATTGAATGATTTGTGTTCAGTCATCCATTATTGAACCATTTCCATCCCTTTTCAGCCAAGCTGGGTAGTGTTCTCGAATTTGTTTAGATAAAATACGCATTAAACGATCTATATACCTGGCTCTACATGACCACGTAAATTGATAAACGCACAAAGAATTGGTCAAATGACATAATTTGTCCTTAAGATTATTGGTGAATATTTATCGACTGGAGAACAATATGTGCAAGGTTGCTGCGAATAACGTTTCATCAAAAGATTTGGAAATTCTCTTCATGATATCTGTAGTTATATCACCTTTGAAATATGTGTTCATATAAAGTATTTTCTTTTCTACTGAGGTTCTTTGTGCTCTAGACGGTTTAAGTTTTGAATTCTTGTCAATAGATATCGACAGATACCCGTTTTCGATCAAAATTTCTTAATGAGGCTTAGTTCGTTATCTATAACTACTTTTGTTGAGTATCTGATACAAACTTACCCGGGTTTCTGGACGTTTTATGTAGTCCTTTCTTATTTACTAGTTAAAAACTAGATCTGTCAAATAACTATAAATAAATTTGTTTGTCTCGACACAAACATTGGTATAAGGGGGGTTGACAAAATACATATGCGCCACACAATAACGATGAGGTTGTGATAAGATAGAGAATGCAAAGTGCGTATAATAAAGAAAAGAATAACGAATAGAAATTAGTTTATGAGAGTGAAATGATAGTGAAAAAAACAATTCAGTTAGCAAAAGTACAACGAGAAGGAATTCTTCCAGACAAAGAAGTTACACTCATATTTGTTCCATTTCATTTATTTGCGAGAAGGCTGTGATAATGCCCGGGTGCCCAAACCGAAGCATCCTATGGATGTAAGTAATGGCGGTGTAAATCTGCTGCCTGGAGAACGACTTCTCAACCTTGAGTATACGGATGATATTGTCTTACTGTGCGATAATGCCCAAGTCATGCAATCCGCACTTAATCAGTTGACAATCAGTGTCCGCAGGTACGGCATGTGCTTTGCACCCTCCAAGTGCAAGATACTCCTACAAGACTGGCAGGATTCTCATCCTGTACTCACCCTGGATGGTGAGCAGATTGAAGTAGTTGAGAAGTTCGTGTATCTAGGTAGCTACATAAGTGCTGGTGGTGGCGTGAGTGATGAGATTGATGCACGTATAATGAAAGCCAGAGCGGCTTATGCCAATCTGGGCCATCTTTGGCGCCTTCGTGATGTTAGTCTGGCTGTAAAAGGTCTGATCTACAATAGGTCGGTGAGAGCAGTTTTGCTCTATGCTTGTGAAACCTGGCCTCTCCGAGTTGAGGGTGTTAGACGTCTCTCTGTGTTCGATCATCGTTGTCTCCGAAGGATTGCTGACATCCAGTGTCAACACTATATCAGTAATGCAGAGGTTCGGCATCTTGTGTTCGGGCGCAGAGACGATAATTCAATTGGTGTCACCATCTTGAAACACCGACTTCGGTGGCTTGGACATGTTTTACGAGTGTCGTCCCAGAGAATTCCACGTTGTGCATTATTTGCCGACTCTGGGACTGGTTGGAAAAAGCGGAGAGGAGGTCAGTGTATGACATGGTGTCGTGGCATGAAAGGAAGCTGCAAAGGACTAGCTTCTGTTGGTCCTTCACGACTCCCCGGCTGGGGTCCGAGAGATGGTGCAACACAGTGGTTAGAGACGTTATCAGATATGGCTCAGAATAGAAGCCAGTGGCGATCCTGCTGTAACCTTCTCCTACTTTCTTCATAAAGAGTGGCTATAACTTTTCTAACTGAGAGAGCTCTTCTGGTTTTACATTTCAGTTCCCCCCATCATTACTCTTCTCCTTTTCTTTTTTTCCTTCTTTTATATATACACATCTTCCTTCTCCTCCCATTCTCATTATTTTGTGTGGCGCATATGTATCCGGTGCCCTTTGTACCAATATATATGTGATTAAATAAATAAATAAATAAACACTCATATTTATGAAGAAAGTAAAAATATCTTACAGTAGGATTGTAACTGACTTCTATTCTGAGTCATGTCTGACGACGTCTCTAGACACTGTGTTGCAACAGCTCTAAGATCCTAACCAGAGAGTAGTAAAGGACCAACAGAAGCCAGTCCTGTACAATTTTCTTGTATACCGTTGGTACCATGTCATACACTAACCACCCCTTCGATTTTTGCAACCAGTCCCAACGTCAGCAAGTAATGCGCGACATGTAATTCTCTGATACTACATTTATAGTAGACCAAGAAACCGAAATCGATGTTTCAAGATAGTGACACCAACTGAATTGTTGTAGCTATGCCCGAACTTCTACATTACTAATATAGTGTTGACACTGGATGTCAGCAATCTTTCGGAGACAACGATGACCAAACACAGTCGTCCAACATTCTCAGCTTAGAGAGATCGGGTTTCACAGGCATAGAGTTAAACTGCTCTTGCCTACGCGTTTTAAATCCGACCTTTTACAGCCAGACTAACATCACAAATACATCAAAGATGGCTCAGACTGGCGTAAACCACTCTAGCTTTCACTAAATGTGAATATATCTCATCACTCGCGCCACCACTAGTACTTACACAGCTACCCAGATACACGAATTTCCTGACTATTTCTGTCTGCTCACTAGCCAGGATGAGTGCAGGATCAGAGTCCTGCCAGTCTTGTAAAAGTACTTTGCACTTGGAAGGTTCAACGCACATGTCATACCTACGGATACTGATTGCCAATTCATTAAGTGCGTATTGCATGACTTGGGTATTATCGCACAATATGATAATATCATCCGTATACTCAAGTTCGAGAAGTCTTTCTCCAGGCAACGGATCCACACCTTCATTACCTACATCCATCAGAGCTGTTTCCATAACATCGATAGCAAAGTTGGAGAAGAATGGTGAGATTGGGCAACCCTGTTTAACCTCACTGCTTGAATGGAACAATGGAGTAAGGTGGTTGTGTGCCCTCACTCTGCCTGAGGTGTTTGTATACAGGGCCTTTAAAATGTTAGTAAACTTCTCAGGCACATCCTTCTTCAATAGACAATTCCAGAGAACAGTCCTGTCCAACAAATCAAAGGCAGCCCTGATGTCAAGAAACACTAAGGTTGTTGGCTTCTCGGTCCTCACGCAAACTTTGCCCAATTTCATTGTGTATCAGTCTTCGTCTGTGGTCAAACTCGCAGTCACCCAGAGGAGACCGAGGGTTTCAATGAGTTCTAATGACCCTAAAGAGACCCAGTGCTTATAAGTGTGTTATTTCGCGAGGCCACAAGTGACTTTACTCGTCATTGTCATGGTGTCGGATAGACAACAGACATCGATTATGAGACTTTTTAAAGAATATAAATATAATTGTAAAACTTTATTAAATGGTAATGTCGAAAAGAATTTTCTCCCTGAATTATCTTTATTTATTGTGTTTAGAATTCTATGTTGTACCAAACATATAATATTGAGTAAAGCCATTTATTATGATAGTCTTTTTCCATTTCGTGTTTTGTGTATCAAGTAAGCTATGTGCTGTAATTTAATATTAACTTGTAACAAGTAACACTTAGAGGTCAATTTATCAGTACCTACATCTTATTATATTGGATTAATATACAATCATTTTGAACTCATCTGATCAAGTTCTTTCAAACTATCTTGTATTTTAGGTATTCTTAAATGTCTTATCTTGAATCTTTTTCAACCTGTACAAAGGTGAAAAGATGTTCCCAGTCAGTCTGCTCAGAGTACGTTTTTTTTATAAAATAATAATTATAATCTATATTGTCTTATTTTAGAACATTCGAAAAAGATGTAAGATCACTTAAAATCACCAAAAAATACAATATTATTTTAGCTGAAATATCCCCGCCTGTTGGATAATTCAAGAAATAATATAATCCATACTCTATCATTATACGATGTTGATTACAGTTCAACAAATCGTTTAAACGAATTTGAAAATATTAACAATTCTTTATGTAGTCATGATCGACTTGCACAATTATCCGCTTTAATTGATCAATGTTCACATGGCGAATTGTTGCATATCAAAAAAACTATAAAACCATTGTTGAAACGAGATTTTATTGCATATTTACCTGTTGAAATTTCTTTACATATCTTACAATATTTATCACCTCGAGATATATTTCATTGCGCTCAAGTAAGTTGGCAGTTTCATGATATATATATTTTTGATGTGGAAGGATTTCATGCCATTTTACGTATGCGTAGCAATCTATGGGGTCATTTATAAATGAGCCATGTTAATAGGTTTGTAATACCTGACTTGAGTTCGCGTAGTTATCTTAACCAATCGTTAGATAATTTGGCTGACATGGCTCGCAATCGTTCTCTATGGCACGGGTGCATACATTCTTCAGACAAAGTTGATATTATTTGTTCCCCTTTGCTTTAAACGCTGCTAATTTCTTCCTCTTATTTCACTGACATGAGATGAACCAACTTGGATCTGTATATATTTGTGACATCTGATTCGCTGTTCTTAAATCTCAGTGATTGGCTTGCCTTCTTTGTCCTTGACTGATCTCTTTTGCAATATTTCTCTGCTAGTTTCTTCGTTGTGCCATAAACTTGCTTCATTATTTCATTCTCTCACAGCTTTTTCTACTGTCCTTTGCCAAGGCTTCCACGTATTTCTGCTTATAGGCTCTAATGCTTCTCTTCTTTCGTTTTCTTGCTTCTGTGTATTCAGTCGCTGTCTTGTCTTTTTCTGCTCTTTTTCAATTGTTTTTGATCGGCTGTTGTTAATTGCTGTCTTATTGTTTGTCCTTTCTCGAATAGTGCCCAGAGTATTGATAGAGATGCATTTTTATGATGGTGCTAGATCAGCTCCTCTCTTTGTTCTCACCTTCAGAACTTCGGAAATTTTTATTCGTGTAGATAGAATCGATCTGGCTCTCTGGATTGTGGTTCTGTGAGACCCATGTAGCTCCATGTATGTGTTTGTGTGGAAATATAGTGTCACTTATAACCATTTTCTGAAGGAATATAAATTGGCAAATCTCTCACCGTTCCTTTCATTTCTTCCATCCAATGTCATCTCATGGCATTTTTATACCCTGTGTTGTCCATTCCGACTTTTGCGGTTCGGTCTCCCAATTGAATGGTAAGGTCCTTTCCTGGGCAGACAGTCATCTACAACGTAGGACCAGGCACGTATATAAATAGGTCTAAATTGCCACACATCATTAGCACAACAAGTTGATCACCAAATTCATAGAAGTAGTTACTTTAATGGCAGTAGTGTGTAAAAAAGGTTGTAGAGAAGAAGAAAGAATTAGTTCGTCGAAAGAAAGATATCAAGTAATTTTAATCTCACAATTTAAGGGAAAACTAAATGTGTATACTCGTATGCCATTGTGATAAATTCTGAGCCATGTCACTCAGAGTCTCCAACCAGTGGTTACTATGGTCGCGTATTTTAAATTGACAAGTGAATTTCCGGTTAGGAGATCAATCCCTGAAAATATCTATAACGAAGCTAAATAAAAAGAGAGAAAGTCCTGGAGAGCACCACTTGAAGTTGACAATTCTGATGACAGTTCTTCATAAGCTCTAACTCAACTAATAATGTCAAAGTAATCGTCCCTTAAAAGCTTGATGCACTTCTTTGATATCGTTTTCATCGACAGACTACCACAAAATCTGTCGATCGACATAGTCGAATGCTGCTTTAAGGTCAAAGAATGCATCTATAATCGGACATTGGACAGTATGCCTATGTTATAAAATATGATGGAAAGTGAAAATTTAGTTGATTCATCTTACTGGTTATCTGAAACCAACCTGACTTTTTGGATTTGCTCTTTACGAGCCTTAGGCGTCGGATGTTTATAAAAGACAATATTTTGGACACTGTATTAGTCATACTGACTCTTTTCTGAATTTTGTCCTTTTTTCGTAAACGGGAACGATCGAGATCAGTTAGATGAGATTTCGTCTAGTTCTCAGGTTCTGACCAATGTTACAGTCAATTTAACTGCTGAAATTGGACCACTATCCTTGAAGATTTCCGGGACTAATCCATCCCTCCTTCGCTTCAGATTATTTGTAGCCTTTCTAATCTCATTAGTAGTTGAATGATTTTTTTCCAGTTTCTCATTCAGGTTGTTTAGAGATTGCGTGTAACTGGAGAGTTGCTATGGGTGGTTGGACTGTTCCCTAGTGTTCGCGTTTATTTAATTTGGACTCAAACTGACTGGTAGTTCCATTCTTTTCCGAGATAGCCTCACTAACGCTTGCCGTTTTAATACTTATTTCCATAATCACTCGAAATATATACTTAATGTTACCAATCCACTATGCCTTTTCCATCTATTTTACTTTCACTATATATCACCATTGAATACCATTAAGTTTTGGATAGTTATACCTTCCTAATCAAGGTTTCCTTACCAGGTATGAAACCTAGGACCTTCAGTCTTTACGACTGGCGTTTGTCCTTCAAAACATTTTTTTCCATCTAATGACTGACAATTCTAGCCTTAGTCAGTTCACAACGCTACCGTAGGTTCCTAGACTAGATTGAAATAGCTGTCCAGTGTTCCTTGGATTTTAATGGTTGTCTAACCGCAATCAGCTTGTGATACAAAATACGGAGTTAAACAACTTTCACAAACCCATCATTAGTAATGAAACTTTTTCTCTCTCACTTTTAGCAACTTCAACCAATCCACTTATGTCCCAGGGTCTGTCCCACATATCTCCATATTTCTCTGTCTCTTTTTCTTTTTGTAGGTTTCCAAAACTTGGCAACTTGTTTGTGATGATAATTTACTTTGGCATCGTTTGTGTGTAGGTGCTGGATTGTTTAACACATTATTCAACAAATCTACAATTAACTTTTATTCAGGTAATGTGTTTATCCGTTTTTATTTTTTCATTGTGAACACAAAAAATCAATCTAGGTACCCAACTGAATTGTCTTTTATGTGTAAATAAGCCTACAAATTCACTTTGTAATGAGACAAAATCCCTTATTGAAAATTTTATCATCAATAATAGTATTAACACTAATGATGGTGACAATTTTAAAGTACATGAATGTGATGTGACCATGAAAAATGATCATATTCAATCCCTTGACACTGATGGTGAATCAACTTGTGCATTATCTTATACTGGTGATTCTTCGAACCGTTCTCGTTTGAATGAGGTAAGTAATTTTAATGTTAAATCTTTTGTTAAACAAGCATTTTTACTCTTTCATTTCTTATATTCAGGTTTTAATGGAAGTCATTTACCGCGTACACTCGATTTTGAGCTATGAAGTATGTGTGTGAGGTCTAGTACTGCTAATTACTCTTTGTTGCTTGGACTGAGCTAAGTGAACTGAGACTAAATCTCATAACTTGAAATCCGAATGCTTTGGCTGCTAAGCCATTGTTTCTAGTATAATTTAATAACCGAAGTTTTCATTTCCTCCCATTGAAATCTAGTCGCATACTTACTAGTCATAATTGATCGGTAATTAATTCACTGTAAAATTAATCATTATCAATTTGTTGATTATCTAATTGTTGAAGGGTATATTTATGATTGGTTGATTGATCATAGATTAATGGTCAGTATCATGTTTGTTTGATCTTTTAATAGTGATCGAATTCCATAGAGTAAGATGCAATATCCTCACTAGTCTAAGTGATTCAACATCGCAAACACCATTTTGATCTGTTAGGCTGTTGAAAGTAGGCTAATCGATCATATTGCAGTCGATAGAATTCGATCCTCACTAAAAGACTAGACAAAGATAGTATTGGTTACTACTCAGCGAGCAATCAATTGTAGATATCTCAGCCCCACAGGAGGTCAATTGCGACCTGAACGGCTCATTTGTAATATCAAACAGTGAAGCTAGGTGAATGACTCTTGTCAGTAGATTTCACGTTCCAGTTGACGTCGGTTAACAACTGAGAATTCTATATTGTACTAAATGTATAATATTAAATGGGGCCATCAATAATAAATAAATAATGATCACTAATCACGACATCTTCAAACTACAACTGCCCTCTCAATATGATTTTTCAGCTTTATGGTGTATCATTCCACTTACTAACCCATAAACTTTTGTTGGTATTGTACAAATATAGATATTATCATAAATGGAACAGTTTTGTCATTCGTAGCGTATATGTCACCCATTGATATGTAATCTTAATGATTATACTTTTGTCTACTTTTTTATTTCATATCATAGAATTCCATGTATTATTACTTCCTTCCATACAGGTTAATTGGAAGTCTTTATATCGTCAAGATTTACATACTCAGTGTAATTGGAGAAATGGTGGACCATGGCATCCTATCATTGTACCAGCTCATCATGTAGGTTTACTACAATTTTACTTTAAAATAGATTAAATGTGATTAGTAGTCGGATCCAGAACTCAGGTTTTGTCCTATTTAGAACTCGTCAGTCGAATGTGCCTGCATCCCGCAGTTGATATTCACTTCGAGACTGGAACCCAGTACTTTACCGTTTACTCCTAACACCAATGCGTTATTCACTTAGATACAGAGTCCAGATAGCCGTTAATTTGTGCATATTTCTTCTTTTCCTATGGCTACGAAATAGGTGCTGAAGAACTAGGTTTATAAATTCCTATTTTTTAAAAAATTATTAATGTGATTGGTATGTGTTAACCCTCGACTCACTTTCTCCCTATGTGTCGCTTAGCTGGACAACAACGGCTGTAATCAATCATAGCGAAGTGCTCAAGAAAGGATCTCAACATTTTGGTGGGAGACCTAAACACCAAAGTCGGAACGGACAACCCCGGATATGAAGATATAATGGGACGACATGAACTAGGAGAGAGAAATGAAAATGGGTAGAGGTTCGCAAGCCTATGTACATTCAACGAATCGGTTATAGGTGGCACAATATTCCATCACAAACGCATACATGAAGTTACATGGGTTTCACTGGATCGTAGCACGTAGAACCGGATAGATCATATTTGTATCAACAAAAAATTCCGAAGAACAATTGAACACGTGAGAACGATGAGGGGAGATGACATAGCTTCAGATCACCACCTGGTTGTGGCCAATCACTGAAATTCAGGGACAGAGGAACAGATGGGTAGAATACTTCGAGGAACTGCTGAATAGACCAGCCCCACTGAATCCACCGGACATTGGAGTACCACACACAAACAACAAGGAGGACACCAACCCAATCACACTTGATGGAGAAGCTGTGGAAGATGTGGAAACTTTCACGTACCTGAACAGCATCATCATCGATAAACGTGGAGGATCCGATACAGACGTAAAGGCGTGGATTAACAAAAAAAGGACAGCATTACTACAGTTGAGGAACATATGGAACTCGAAGCAACTGTCAACTAACATCAAAGTGATAATCTTCAATACGAACGTCAAGGCAGTTCTATTGTACGGAGCTGAAACTTGGAGAACTACTACAACCATCATCAAGAAGGTAAAAGGATTTATAAATAGTTGTCTACTCAAGATACTCAATATCCGTTGGTCGGATATCATCAGCAACAGCCTTCAGTAGGAGAGAAGAAATCAGGTTCCATCTGAAATTAGTAAAAGACGTTGGAGGTGGATAGGACATACATTGAGGAAATTATCAAACTGCACCACAAGGCATGGACTAACGTGAAATCCTGAAGAGAAACGAAAAAGAGGAAGGCCAAAGAATACACTACGTCGGAATTAAGAAGCAGACATGAAAAGGATGAATTGCAACTGGAAAGGACTGTCCACGACGGAGTTAGATGGAGCATGTTGATGGGTGGCCTATGCTCCCCTATGAGGGTAAAAGGCGTAAGTGAATTAGCTGGACAACACTTCAATGTTAAGGCATAAATTCTGTGGAACATCCTTTTACATATTTCATAGTGTTCTCCAGATTATAGACTAAAAATATCAAAATATGTGAGAATTATCTTGTATATACTATATCATGATCACAACTATGAATTATGTCCAACCAACATTGAAGCGTATTCTATTCACTGACAGTCAATCAGTTGGTTGCGCAGTTTGATAACGATGATGCTGTTC
Source organism: Schistosoma mansoni (assembly GCF_000237925.1). Taxonomy (NCBI): domain Eukaryota; kingdom Metazoa; phylum Platyhelminthes; class Trematoda; order Strigeidida; family Schistosomatidae; genus Schistosoma; species Schistosoma mansoni. Next base: position 20,227,616 of record NC_031497.1, read on the forward strand.
AGGTACGTGAAAGTTTCCACATCTTCCACAATTTTGTTGAAAAGAGATTCCTTCATGAAAGTTTATTTTTGATCTTAATTGTTCATTGTCATATTTGACAGTCAGTCAAGTATAAGTATATATTTGAAATCATACCTCAAATATGAACATTTATGGGAAAATGGTTTTTCAACATTGTCATTCTTGTTAAAATGATACAATTTTAGTAATACTAACGTACAACGGCTTTCCCACTTGTAAATGTGAATATGGTAATCATGTCAAACAGTGAAATTTTACTACAATTCTAAAAGTACATACCATCGAATAATTTATATTTAGTAATGACAGATATAGGTCAACTGCTTTAAATCGGTAGTGAAAATCGACTGAAACTGATACTGATCAGTCGAGGAAACTGTGTATTGTTCAAATTCCAATATTGATGTTGTTCCGCTAACCTGGATCTTAATTGAGTCAACATGTATGCGGAAGTTACGAATCACAAATGAAGTCATACATTATCCAAATTTCAGTGCTGTAAAGCTTCTTATTCATTATTAAGCAGGTAGTTTGAATCTGTTGTATGTTATAGACGATACAAATTTAGCGAAAATGTAGTCACATAGCAGCGTCCATTTAGGAGTGAAACATATGTGACTGATTTGTTGTGAATACTTCACGTAACACAAAAAATATAAGCTTGGGGTCATGAGATAATGTTTTGAAGTCTTCCCAAATTTGCTCGTGTCGCGTTTTTTGAACAGATATTCTGTATCTACGATTAATCGCGATTGCCACGTAGTACAAACTTGTCACGTAGTTTTCGTAATTCATGCAAGTTTTTATACAGTTAACTGTGAATGTAAAGAAAAATTACACCTGTTACTCCTTGTGGAGCATAGGTCGTCATTCTGTTCACATATTTTGTTTAAGCCATTGAACAACGTTAATGCCAAGGCTGGACCTGATAGTTTCAAATAAATTTAACATTTTGTTGAAAGTTGATGATAAATATATTTTTTCTTATATACCAGTGAGTAGAACATTGTATTTCTAACGTTTCTTGACTTATTGTAAGCCTCTTCAGAGTAAATAAATAACCGAATTAGATTAGTTCAAGTTTAAATAGTACAAAAAAAAAGAAAATTATTTAATACTAAGGATAGAAGTTTGGTCGAACATTGTAAAAATTAGTTAATGAGTTTATTAACCTTATTTCATTTTAGGGGTTAAAAGATGTCAGTGTTATTGAGTTACCCCCGCCTAGCTCCAGGCCTAAAATCTCGAATACTAATGTAGTTATGGATCTAAATTTACTCAGAGCAATACACAACTTTAGCAATCATAATAAGGTGTATAAGACAGTAGTCGTAGTTATTAAGTATTGTTTCCAAGCCAGTTACCAAAAATCGGATGATGAATATTATTCATATTAGTAAATGTGTGTTATAAAACCCCATCAAGGTAGAAAAAAGTATTGATATTTTAAAACTGTCAATACTACTGAAATTTTCGTTCTTTTAAGTAAGTGAGGTATTTCGTGCTGAAAATTTAATGCATTCTTCCTTTGTTCAATGTTTTGTGAATGTATACTTCTGTCTTATAGTGAGTAGTAATTTCAATCGTTAATATTTATTAGTTTTAATATATTTTTATCATTCTAGAATCATGTTATCACTTGTTTAGAAGTATATGAAGAATGGGCGATCACTGGGTCAGATGATTCAAGTATCTGTATATGGGATATTAATACTGGGCAGTGTTTAATTAATTTATTCGGTCACCTTGGGGGTGTTTGGTCAATGACTGTCATACCACGTCAATTAATATTTCTGTCAGAGCAAAAACAATTATCTCAGCATCCTTTACTTATATCTGGTAGTTGTGATCGAACAGCTCGTGTTTGGCAATTGGATGGTCAACGTTGGCCTTGTATAGCCACGTTGTTTGGACATCAATCAACCGTTCGATGTTTAGCTAGTCAAAAATTACATTCTAGTCCGAAATTTGTTGTTACCAATTCGAACTGTTATAAACGTTCGACAGATGTGTATAGTAATGATAATAATGATAGTATTGATGATAATACTGCTAATCATACTATTAATAATGATAATGACGAAGATGGTGTCGGAGATGATGATTCAGATAAAGAATTAACTCACAATATGTTTAATAATCAACAAACTCTTCATAGTCATGATAGCACACCTAAAACGACTTCAAATATTCATCAGACCAACAGTAGTAGTAGTGATGGTAGTAGTAAATTGTTTGGTCCAATTCTATCAAGCAGTGAGCCTAATTCGACGATTAAAATGGAGAAACAACAGCAAACTTTTCAAAATGGTCACTTAGTTGTTACAGGTAGTCGTGATACAACTTTACGCCTATGGAATGTAGTAACTGGTGAATGTATACAAGAATTTCGAGGTAATTTGTTTGATTTTTTTTCTCTAAAAAATTATTTATTTATTGATTTCAATGTTAGTATTACGGTACATTATAATTTTATGTAATATTGACTAAATGATATAACATTGTATGATCGATGTAGGAAAACATCAAGGTGTATTGGTTGCTACATTACAACATTCTGTTCAGTCCTTACTGTTTAAACAAAGGAGAATGAACTGCTTATGAATAATTATACCAATGTTAGTTCTTGGTAACTGTGTTTGTGTTCATTTTAAATAGTCAAATAAAATTGAGCCCAAGTAGCATTGTGTCTAATCTAAGAAGTAATTCGATTGAGTTCGTCTAATTAACTAAAGTAATTGCTAAATAATTTGATATTAAATACTGAACTCCACTGGATAAAACTTCATTAAATAACCAATTTATCTTATAACATTCTATGTCAATAAACAAGTCTCACATTTCTAAACATTTTTTTCTAAATGGTGTTTTAAGAAAAAATGTGAATAACAGTAAACCTATCACAAAAATCGATAACCTAGTTATTAAAATTACTCGGATTTCAACCAGTTCTCTGGAGGATATATATATATATATATATATATATATATATATATATATACATAAATCGGACTCAACACTGATGATGACTGACTGATAAAAATAGTGTGGCTGAAATCTGAGTATATAAACTTGTAATTTTCTAGTATACACCATAGTATTTGTACATTATTTACAACTTGGTTGAAAGTTTTAATCTCACTTCAGTTTGTTAATAGTTTTCAGGTGCCTCAAGGACGACTAAATAATCCCATACTTACTCCTAATGAGTTATTAGATAGAATATCATGGTGATCGATAATTATTTACTTGTTCCACCACACTTTTGCATATCTTGTTAATCAAATACATTCAACAGCAAGATGTACTGCTTACATATTATCTGGTTATTTTGATATATCTAGTGCTTCCAGGTTTTCAATAGTGCTCTGCCTAATATCAGTTCGCAATTTTAAAACGATTTGTATTTAATTGACATCATAAACCAATCAGTGTAAAACCACCATTGAAAACCTGGAAACGCTAGACACCCGTTTCGTCCTGGTATGAAGTTCGTCAGCAATGCTCATCCACGATCCCACACGTGGGACTCAAACCCTAGACCTTCGAGCTCGCACGAAAGCCTAACCTCTGGATCACTGAACCCGCATCCGAAGGTGTCGGTCTGTAACTTCAACCAATCCACAATATTGCGCAGCCATTTTCCATTGTTTTTGGCGGTTGACTGCTTCTCATCCGACACGGTTAAACTTCACTGGTCACGGCTTTTCATCAAAACTCCGAGAATAACCTCTCGAAGCTAGTCACTAGTGAGGATATAAAGATGGTAGCGCGATACTATGAATTAGTTAAATTTAGACATTAACACCGTTGAATGCCGGCTCAGTGATCTAGAGCTTTCGCGCGAGCTCGAAGTTCCTTGGTTTGAGTTACAAAGATTAGGTAACAAAATATACTGAATAACAATTTTTTACTATTGAAAACGATGCTAATCAGTGTTACAAATTTACTGATGTAGTGGCAAGTTAATATTCATTTCTTTACGTTTTAGTGTGTTTTAATCTTTAATGTTACACCAAAGCCTAAAGATATTATTCCTGTTTAATGTCTTACAACAACTCGGCGCTCAAATACTGTGAAACTATTCGCTCTAATTTAGACGAAAGTTCTTAAAGCCTAAAGATGTTGAGTTTTTTTCATCTGTTGATAATTTCGGAAAATTGACAAAATTTGATCATATCCCGGCTATCGGTGATATTAAGAGCTGTTGCATTGTTTAGAGCTATTTATACTAGTCTAGAATTCGTTGGAACGTACTCAGTAGGAAGATTTACTCTTCTCCCACTGTTTTTCCAATGTATGTACTTTGATATTTAGCAGTTTACATGTATTTGCCATAGTTCACATATTGGGACGGCAGAGAGAAGAGTATTTCCGAGCATGTTTCGAATATAAAGATACAACAGATCTGTTAGTTTTACTTACCCAATTTAAAACACCCATGTGCTGTGTATGCACAGTCGCCCGCTACTTCGACGGGTGGTGTTATCTGCTGTGTGAGGCAAGCTGAAAGAAATTAGGGCGCAACTAAACCAAGGCGTTGCATTGATCCGTGATGTCGTTGACAATTGGAACAAGTCATATTAATTGGTGTAGACTACCTGTGAGGTTCCACGTAATTGCTGTAATAATTGCTCAGAGACTTTGTGTGATGTCTCAGAATCGTTCGCAATGGTAAAGGTGCAACATCTCTTTGTCTTCTTTGGAAGCTGAGTCCCGTAATCCTCTTTTATCGCTTTGTAATTACTACTGACACTATTATTACTCCTAGTTCTCTGACATTTTTCTTGATAATTTTATCTCGCCGTGCTAATCTGGCATGGTAACTTGAACTGATGCACATATATATTGGGTTCTACGTTGCATATTATTGACGAAACTTATGCACACTCTTCGAAGCTTTTATGATTAATACGTAATCCATCTTATTATTTCCCCGATTGTGGATATTTACTCCTCATTTTCTGTTTCTGATTCCTATCTTCGGATTACCCTACGCATGCTTTTCCACATGTCTGTGTTATATGGGTGATAGTTGACATTTCCATATTTTCTTCCGTCACTTTATTTCAAATTATGTTGTATTTCAAAAAGAATACAGTTGTAAGCACCTAAAGGTAAACCATAACATAATATAAATTAATAATACTCTGCATCGGTTAAAATGAAAAAAGAGAACTAAATGTAGAAAGTGTTTTACATTTGCGCTTGCTTCAACTTAAGGTCATCGTGGAGCAATACGTTGTGTTCAGTTTACTGGTAATCAAATTGTTTCCGGTAGCTATGATTGTACAATTCGTTTATGGTGTGCCCTACAAGGTCATTGTCTACGTGTTTTCAGTGCACATACAAATCGTGTTTACACTTTATTATTTGATGGTTATCATATTATCAGTGGTTCATTAGATACAACTATACGTATATGGAATGCACATACTGGTGCATTGAAACAAACATTTTACGGTCATCGTTCATTAACAAGTGAATTAGCATTTGGTTCTGAACAAAATATTCTTGTGTCAAGTAATGCCGATGAAACGATACGAGTCTGGCATATGAATAGTGGGAAGTGTGTACACGTTCTTGCTGGTGAGTCTACAGTATTTAAGGTGTTTTTGTTTAATATTGCGGTCAGTGTTTACTTTAAATGTTTGTACATGTCGATGATACTATTAGAAACGAATCCTCTAGGTTTGTCTGGAAGGATGAAAGATTAGCTCATGAACATTTTGTTATACAGGCTCACATTCACCACCTATCCCATTATACTATGTTGACCATCATAGTAGCAGGTTGTAAGAACGCTATGAGCATCCAAATCACAGCTTAAGAGGTAATGGATTGTGCCGTATCAGTAAGACCTACAGACTTGTTGATTTGCACTTGGGCGGTAATCATAATTAGCGATTTGAAACATTGTCACATAGCTCAAAAGTTGTCTCTGCAACCCAGGTGTGTCCGTTTGTTTTACTTTCAGATCATGAGTATACCACTACTTCACAATTCTTATTCTATGGTATGACTCTTTGGGACGATGTTTCTTGGGTTAATTTTTTAATAGTCACTGATATTATCATCTAAGCTTCCCATCGGTTTTCTTTATGTGGTGAATAGAAGTTTGTTAACTCGGGTCTCAGGTTAAACACTGTCTTCCACCAACTGGTGAGTTATTGAACTTTCTTTAAAGTTGTAAGATTCGTCATCTGCGCCGCATGTAAACTCATTGACGTTTTAAAACTATTTATGTTGTGAGTAGTAGTGACTATCTGTAATTGGTAGCTCAGTGGATAACGTGTTGGCGTTTAAAGAGAACGGTAATGTACTGGGTGCCAGTCTCGAAGTGAACACTAACTGTGGGATGCATGGATATCCAGCTGACAATTTGTGGATAAGACGAAACGCGAACCCTAGATCCCACTGCTGGTCACGTCCCATCTGTTTTATATAAATTTGTCATAATGTCTATTCGAGGCAATCGGCACACAATTCATATGTATCAACCAGGACTAATCAAACTTTAGTCGAACTATCGACAACGGGATAATTCAACCCATGATATAAACTTATTCGGCTAATATGAACAAATTGGTATGGTGTAAGTCAGAACAGTTTTTTTAGTGGTTAACATTGTCACAAATGTAATAAACGTACACTTGGCACCGGAACAATTTATATATGAAAAGCCTGAATAATTCAAACTTACTAAGCGTTGTGTAGAAAGGATATAGGAGTACAAGCGATATTTAACATTAGGATGTGCTCTGAAATAAGGAAAACATTTTAGGTTACGCTTTCACATAGGTTGGTCAATATGACCTAACTGTGAGAATAGTTAAGGAACATTTGTTCAACTTAAATCTATAATTCGAACTGTTCTTGAGAACACATGTGATATATACATGACTGTTTCTTGTTCTAAAACTCTAATTTTGAAGCAAATAGTCCCGTTTACAAATTTCGATAAAACAATGAAAAGACGGAGTTGATCTGAAAAATGTGATATATTTGCGCTAAACATTTCGAACAATCTGGTCATACATATACTTGTCAAGGCATTTCATATGAAAATTAATAGATTCAAGTGAACAATGTGATAATTTTAATAGTTGAGATCATGAGTCGATCTAAGCTAGACCACCATTGAAAACCTGGGTTTGAGTCCTGTGTGTGAGATCGTGCATACACACTCCTGAGGAGTCCCAATAAGGGACTAGCAGGACTCAAACCTAGGACTTTCGTTCTCACGTGCGAATGCCTAACCTCTAGACCGTTGAGCCGGCATCCAGCGGTGTTCATGTCTAACTTCAACCACTCCATGAAATTGTGCCACCGTCCACCATTGTCTTCAGTGAATTTCTATCTCACAACAGACCCGGTTGAACTCCACTGGTCACGGCTTCTCACTAGAACACCAAGAAATACCTTTTGAAACCAGTCACTAGTGAATACATGATGATTATTATCAGAAAGGAGGTTTTGCGGAGATTGTAGTAATTGTAAATGAAGGAGAGAGGAAAAATTGACATCGTATAAAAAGAATAGGAGGTTGTCATATTGTAGTGAACAGAAAACGGGTGGGGATAATCGAATGTATTTGACACAAAAACTACAGACTATCTCACTAAAATCTGACAACTATACAGTAAACAGTTAATTTGCAAATATCATTCCATAGTCTCCGATTATTATTGTTCATGCATTTTCATACCAATTGCGTCCCGTTCTCTCGTTATCGGTCTTTTACTGAAATACATTCAATGCCCGACCATCGTTATATGCTACTTGTGTGGATATAAGTAGCCCATACCACAATATTATCCTAGGCCATTAAATGACTTGGAGATTACCAGGGCAAGTTTAAGATTAAACCGTATGTATGAATTATTAGGTCTATAAATGTCTTGGCTACTCGTAAATTCAACCCCCCCCCCCTTATGTATACAGAAACCTTTTTAGTATATATATATATATAGCTGTTTATTTTTGTCTTTAATCTTATATATTGTCACTTTAATTTAAAAATTGTTCAACTGTAAGCTAGCTATCTGCTTAGTTGTTGACCTGGACATTTAAAGTTCTACAAAGATCAGTTTCGGTCCAGGTAGCTTAGTGCTAACGTCTAAGACTGCAAACCAAATGATACGAAGTCAGATCCATCGGATAGGACTAGTTTCCTTAATCTTACAGACACACCTTTCTTACTAGTCCCAAGCAGCACAAATTCTATTTCCAGGGTTTCCTATTGACTACTTCCAACCACTTAACACAAACGTTCTTTGGTTTTAATAATTCTTTCTAAATTTATGATGCTAAACATTTATTTGTATCTTATACATACGTCATGTAGATAATTCAATTTACTACTTGGTAGTTTTCTTATAATTTTTGTTTATGTGTATAGGACCTCATAAACATCAATCAGCTGTTACATGTGTTCAATTAACTCGTAATTTTATAATATCATCTGGTGATGACGGTACGGTGAAATTATGGGATAAGCAGTCTGGTGCGTATATTCGAGATCTTTTACGCCTTGATGGGGCTGGACGAGGCGGTGTTATTTGGCGTATAGTTGCTTCTGAAGAACGTCTAATATGTGCTGCTGGAAGTCGAATTGGTATGGAACCGACAAAATTAGTTATTCTACAGTTTCAAGAACCAAATCTTTGTTCAAAACACTCGAACAATTTTAATAGTAGTAATAAAATATTACCTCATATCTGTCGGCCTAGACATAAATATGCTCCAGAACCAAGACTTAGTCAACTGATATGCACCAATTTCACTACAACCTAATATTTTATCATTTTTTGTTGGAGATAATTAGGATAAATTTATTCAGTTTTAGATACATTTCAATGAAAAATCTTTTAAGATTCATATTTTATTGAATTGTGTACATAAATCAGCTTGTTTACTCGTTTGGCCTTCGTATTATTGATAATTCTTTCTAAAGGTATATATTAGCGATAGAGTTGTCACCAACACATTAATCAATAATCACACAGATAATGGTAAATTCGAGGTTCCATAATTGATTGATTCTAATATCGTTAACGTTTTGTGCAAAAGGTTCCATTGATATTCTAAAAGAAAATATTTAACCATGAAAATCTAACCCCATCTCTGGTGTTCGACCAAACTTCGGTACATTAATTAACGGTAATAATGATGACTGTCAACAGTTTACGGAAATTTCCGGATTTTATGGTTAACATCACAAACTGATTTTAGATAGCGCTGGACAGCTACTAAGACAAAACAGCTATCCAATGTTCCCCTACTTTCCAGTGATGTTAACTACATGATAATGGTTTTTCATACTTACTAACACAAACCTTTCTACCCCCCAGCCGACTTATTCCTGTTCCGATCTTTCTGATTACATTTTATTTCAATTCTAATGCCATGTTGCGCAACTCCACAGTTTTCTTGATGAATATTCAAACCCTTGAAAACTATTTAACCTTCTCAGTGACATTAACATCTCATGCTTTTGCACCTCTGTTACAAAGTTCAGTAAATTCTCAATATTAACGAAATTTTCAATTCTTACCTATTAGGATATTAGAAATATATTTTATTATCAACAGGCATATCGTTCCCCATTCATCATGAAAAGTAGCGTAATGAACGACAACTTCGACATATTACAACGTGTTAATTGTGTTATATTGCTTTCTTTTGAGCCATATGAAAGTCACCTAAGATGGTGTTTTGTTAATATATTATATAATTGTTAAGCCGATTGTACACACAAGAGCGAAAATGTAATTGGCCGAATTCCAAACCTAGAATGAACCAACTAGATAGCTTTTTGAGTCTTCTAAGTAGTCAGCAACTTGGTTCTTTAAGAAAAAACCTAGTAAATCTAATAGGAATGCTGTCACAACCTTATCAAATGCTTTAAAACCATAAAGTGTTTTTTCTACCATTTTTGTAAATTATTACATGATATGGGTAACAAAGTAAAAATTCCATATTGTCGGCTTCTGGTCAGACATTTTGTTTGTTGTTTTCAAATCGGTAACCTGATTGTTAGGTGCCACTCAATGTAAGATCGAAAATGCTTGGCCCATAGTGGGATGGTATTTGTTTCTTACAAGATAACATGATATTTCCATTTGGACTACGACATAAACGTCCCCACTGAGGTTTCAGCATATTTTCAATTTACTATCTCACTACTATAATCTAAAATATATGCGTGTTGATTAACCTGGCAACTAGTGGTTTGTTCCCTCCCTCGAATTTGGCTGGGACAAGCAATTCAATAGTACATTCGCTTAGGTCTTCTAAATCGACAGTTGTCTGGAAAGTAGATCAGTATTTGAGTAACATGCAGAAGTATAGTCATGGAAACAGGTTAGTGTACAGCGTGAATACAGCACCAAGTTTAAAGCCTGATGAGTGGAATCGCATATTAGTCATAAGTTGATTAGCTCGATAGCAATATAACTAAAAGCAAGCTCACCGAATTTAGACAAGCTTGGCAAATGCTTTTAGTTACCTCGGCGTTAGCCAGCCGACCTAAAATGATGCACGTCGCCAGTTGGGCAATTTGACCAATACACACATTATTTTCTTCAGAATATTTAGTTGGATTGGTGAGCACTTTGACCGTTGTCGAAATACTTCCTCATTTGATTATGGTTTTCCGGAAATTGGTGACCACTTTTCTCCCTCAACACTAACAGGGTCGGTTGTTAATGAGGAGTTACTACATGATAAGAAACCTACTGAGTTTATTAACACATCAGGCGTATCCAACCATCAAAGACGGATGATATCGTCTAAAAACTCTGTACCTTTGACTCGTAAGTCAGTTCTTAAGTCTTGAGGAGTGCTGGCAGTTTATACCTAGTTCTGAAACAAAACCGAAGCACAGCTATATCAATTAGGTCCTTCTACGCACATGAAAACTTTGTCACCTATTACTTTTATTTATTTTGAACACATAAACATTGGTGCAAGGACGCACCAAATACATATGCGACAAACAATAACAATGAGGCTAGTAGCAGTTATCTTTACTTTGTTTGAGGGTTGTGATACTGCCCATGAGCACAGACCGAGGCAGGTGGTTTTCTTAGAGGGCCACAACCCGAGCTTCCGACCTAAAGATCTGATCCACAAGGCAGTGGAACAGTATCAGATGCAGTCCCATAGTAGTCTGTGACCAACGATTGATTCATACGCCATTTGCTCCCTCAAGGTACTGGGATACATTTACGCCATCGGTTTGGAATCGGGGTTTTCCAACTCCTCTGGGTAGATCCTCCATATCCACCAACCCGGTTAAGGCGCCGGATATTCGCTTTTCGTCCTCTCAATTTCATAAACAACAGTAATGCCACGAGCAGGCAGTGAGCAGGATTACCCTGGAAGTGGCTGTATACGTGTGGCCATATGAGAGCGTTCCGGGAGAGAAAGCGGACTCTCCCCATCCTCGGCCGTACCAGGGCGTTTGGGGGGCCAGCTTTTACTATTTGTTAGTTGCGGCCCTCCCTGCCTATACGATAACGGAACCTACACTAACATACGTCAAAGGATTTAGGTGATCATTAACAATTCACAACTAATCATTGAAGCTATTTGGTTCATGCAGAAAAAGACCGGTTAGCAGAAATAATCTTCTAAGTTTTTTTTATTAGAAAGCGTTAAAATAGTTGGGTTTCAAATATACACTGCTGCATACGTCGTAAGCGTTCCTAAGTATAATCTTAAGGAAGCAACTTTAGATCACCGGAAACAAGGTTGATTTCAGAAGCCAAAGCTAATGGAGGAAAATAAAAATAATTTTAGGCACAAACCCGGTCCTATCCCAAGAACAGTTGCAGTGCCTTTGGGAACTTGTGTATGGCCAGCATCGTGTATAATTGAATTAACAAGACCCAATGACTCAGCTTTGTCGGATAGTTTAAGCCTAAAAACAACAAAAGGTTAGAAAAGTCACGGTGTTAGAATCACGACTAAACTTACATTTCTTCATAACTGTCAACTTTAAGTACGATTTTGGGTTGTCCTTGATCTTCCCATGCCTTTAAGATGCCCGGATTTTTTTCAATAATTTCTTCATAACAAGAAACAGCAGCATGGGAACACTTCAAAACCACGGATCTTAAAAATACAAGATAGCTCACCTGAGCAGCAATCTTTCCACAACCCATTTTAAGATCAGATCGTACTATTAACACTAGTTTCATTTTACCAGGAACAGGTTTGCAATGAGTCAATTTCGATGCTAAATTAACCTATTGTGGAAAGGCTAAGCATTAGAAAAAGTTGGAGCTTACACTGCTACCAAGTTTACGAAAGACACACCAACCAACAAAAACACCTATGCCTCCAGACATAACAGACGTAAGGATGGCTAGTTCCATATTGGTTTTGATAGTGTAATTAGGGATAAACGTGGATACTGTAAATAAGCAAATATTTGTGAAACCCAATCAGACTAACGGGATCAACGGAGATTGAAGTTAACGAACGTCGGCAGCACGAACTGAATCCAAACCTTCTGAAAAAACAAAAACGTGCCGCCCTATAATCGACTAATCAAGGTCAAGGTCGTTTTCGGCACAGTGAAAAAGCCCGCCGTTTCGCTTTAACGACATTAAAGGGACTGACAAGAGGCGGTCATTCCGTATTTGACTTGTTGAGAGTCTATTGAATGTCCGTTGGATTGCACGGCCATCAGGTTTTCTTATATTTTAGTCGTGTTTTGCTGCAGTAAATTCGCGAAATCAAATTGAAAAGCAATAATTTAGCTTCTTTGTTTCAGTTTCAGGGGGCTTGATGGCCTGTGTTAGTCCTGGCAATGATGGTCTCTCAGCTGATCCAACTTTCTTTTGAAGGAGTCGACGAATGGAGCCTCAACCACGTGCTGGGGTAATGAATTCCACTCGTTGATGATTCGATGGGAAAGTCGGTAGTCAGCTGACAAGTAATTCGTTCTGGGCTTGTGAACTTTTTTGGAGTGTCCTCGTAGATTTTCTGTTTTGGAAGACAAGAAAAATGAGGGCATATCAGGTGCGAATTTGTCATTAAGCAATTTGAAAACTGTAATCAAGTCGCCTCTGATTCTTCTATATGACAGCGGGAATAGGTTTAGTTTGGCCAGTCTAGTACCATACGGGAGCTTCGCTTTTCCGGGAATCAGCCTAGTTGCTGTTCTCTGAACCCTTTCCAAGAGTTCACTGTCTTTTTTTAGGCAGGGGCTAGCTGTTTGTATGCAGTACTCAAGTTAAAGACGTACGAACATTGTATACAAAGTCAGAAACGTTTTAGCGTCGAGATGCCTAAAAGCCCTGCGTATGGACCATAAAGTTTTAAAACCTTTGGCGGCTATTGCACGGCAGTGTGCAGTAGTCTTTACGTCTGGACTAACGATGACGCCTAAGTCATTGTGTGCCTGGACAATAGGTAACTCAGTGTTATTCATCGTGTATGTATCTGTACCCTGGTGGCCAATATGCATCACAATACACTTGGAAGTGTTTATCGGCAGTTGCCAGGTTTGGGACCATTCAGATAATCTCTCCAGGTCATTTTGAAGCTCTAAGCTATCGCCCTTGCTTTGTATCGCTCTCCATATCTTGACATCGTCAGCATAGAGTAAGACGGATGACGATAGTAGACGAGGGAGGTCAATTACGTACAGGAGGAATAACACTGGCTCCAAAACTGTACCCTGGGGGACTCCACTAAGCACAGTTTCCCAGCTAGATTACTTGGAGTTCACCTTTACTCTTTGTTGACGCCCGACTAGGAAGTCTTATATCCACATCAATCTTTGTTTTGTAGTGTACAATTTGGCTACATTGTTGCCTCGTAACTTCACCTGGGATACCAATGACTGTACTTAACCTCAATGTCCTTGTTTAAAATTTGTTGGGGTTCACAAAACAGCATATTGAGAGTAACTTAACAGTCAGAGATACTCTGAGTTTCTGTGAATCGTTGCTTTCCGCAAGAATTAAGACGAAATGTCGAGTAACCGGTAAGTCTTTACTTTTTCTAGTCCTTCCTTCAGATAATAAAGTTTATTCGCAAGAAATAACTTTTTTCAATAGTTATTAAGTGCTGTTTGTAGTGATTCACGTTCAAGAGAGATTCCAGTCGATTTAAGCGAGGCATTTAAATACAGGCGTTTTGGAAGCTGGATTGAATTTGATGGTCTCTTAAAGGGGAAAAATAGTCCTATCCTTTCTCAGACTACCCACACTCATTACACTCACGGAGAAGGTAAACTGCTGAAGGACATGAGGTTTAGATACATGTTTATGGTGTTTCATTCCACACTTGGTCATGGTCGTAAACCACAAGGTTTGACAGTGAATAAAAAACTGTGAGAACTTTAACTAACATGTGACATTTAAGGTCTAAGTTTCGAAACTGCCAACCAATATTCCGTGCAAACTTGGACGGTGATTAATATTTCATAAAATCATACAAGATGCTTCACAATCATCCTTTTAGTAGTTTGAAGATGGTATCGAGTCACTTCCAAATTCCTTGGTACGGCCGGGAGTGGGGAGAGTCCGCTCTCCCTCTCGAAATGCTCTCACATGGCCACGCGTATATAGCCTCTGTCACGGAAGTCCTACTCACTGCCTTCTCATGGCAGGGCTGTTGTTTGCGAAATTTAGAGGACGAAAAGCGAATGTCTGGCGCTTTAACCGGGTTGTTGGACACGGAAAGTCCACCTAGTGGAGTTAGAAAACCTTGATTCCAAACCAATGGTGCACATGGGCTCCAGTATCCTGAGGGAACAAATGGCGTATGAATCAATCGTTGGTCAAAGACTGCCATGGGACTGCATCTCCTGATACTGCTCCATTGCTTTGTGGATCAGACCTTTAGGTGAAAGGCTCCGGGTGTGGTCACCTAAGAAAACCACCTGCTTCAGTTTGGGCACCCGGACAGCAACATAAACCTCACACAAATCAGATGAGATTTGTGTGGTGCATATGTATTCGGTGCCCCGTTGTCCCAATATTTATGTGCTTAAATAAATAAAATAAATAAGGTGACAGGCCAGGTATCAACTTGGTCCCTCCGGTAGACCGAAAATCAGAGGGCTGTTAATGGTCCAGATAAGATATATTTGTTGGCGATCTCGTGGTATCGAAAGAATACCGATACGTACCAAAGTTTACAGGCAATACAACGGAGCGTAAGCTCGTTCGTGCAAGCAAAAAGGACCACGGAAGGAGAAGTGCGTTCGGTACAGTTAAACAAACAAGTACAATAAAACAATCACTGGTACATTATTCAAACCCTGAGATTGATGATGTGTCCCTAATCTGCATCTTAAGTTATTGTTACATAATCCTCTAAACATGAAATAAAATTAACTGAGTATAGATCGCAAAGTAGTATGAATTAATAATTAGTGTCATAGAAAGAAAAATACAATAACAAATATTTGTGAATGAGGTCACTATGATAAGACAAAGATAATGACTCTTTTTGAGAATATGAATACGATTTAAGCCTTTTTATGACAATCGATACAGCAAAACGTAACGAATTCGACGTTCTTTGTTTACAAGTTATCTTGAAGAACTGTAAGGCACCAACATCATGGCTATTGTCAAGCCAATGGTGCGCATTCGTACTGCTGAAAACGTGGTGTCTTCTTAGTCTACGCTTCTAAAGAATGTGCTCAAAGATGCGGACACAAATCCTCTCTTCTGTTTTCCTGATATACATGCCGTCGCACGTACATATAAACTGATAGATGCAAATGGAGGCAACATAATATGGGAATTTGTCTAGACACGACTGTTCTAATGACCAATTCCATTGATACGGAGAGATTAAATTGATACCTGGATACATCCTTTAATTTGAAATCAATCTTTCCAGCTATTTCATCACCCTTGATTCAACCCAAGTCTTGGGAAGACAGGCTCGTTCTTTATCGTCACATTATTTGTTAAGGGTTTCATCCAAAATGAGACCTTTAACATACGGCCCACTTATGTTACTGACTATTTTTCAGTGGTCCCCTTAAGCCAAGCACATAATCGCGATATTCATTTAAGCATACACATATACATACACAAAAACTACCGGTTACTATTCCACCATTCAAAATACCATAAAAAAAGTAATTTTATTTGAAATGAACTGGATTATCTTACTGTGAATATTTTGACTGAGATTTCATCAGTCTTGGTTGGCATATTTGCATCTTGTGCGGGTTACCTCAACATAGCCATTCAACCCACAAATTAGTATAGAATAGAAGAAATATGCACAAATTAACGGCTATCTGGACCCAGCATCTAAGTGAATAACGCATTGGTGTTAGGAGTAAATGGTACTGTACTGGGAATTGATACAAATCATTAATAAAAAGAGTGCTGATATCAGCCAACTCTTAGCTGTAACTTACCTATAGGGCTGACGGGAAATGTGTAGCCTTTTGAATAAAACAGTACTAAGTTGAAGCTTATATATCTGGTGAATATACGCCGTCCCACCTCATTTTGAATTCCAGGCTTTTCTGCTTCCTTAGTACAATCAGAGAATAGAATAAGTCTCATCGGGCAGTTTTACTTTTCTGAGCAGAAAAGATGTAAAAAATGGGAAACGGAGCAATAGACCAGTTCACCCCGGTGTCGGATCCACCTAACCAATTTATTCGTCAATGGTAATTGTTATTGACCTTGTTGAGTGGCAATAAACTACTATACATTCGTAGATCATTTTCAATATCGGATTGACATTGTGATAAATTTCTGCATTGTCACACTGACCCGTTATTATAATTCCAATAGATGTTTATTAGGTAATAGTTCTGCGTGTGACTTTATTGAAAGCCTGACTAGAGACTATCAAATTTATATCTGTCGAGCGAGCGTGATTTCTCAGAAAACATAATTTCCATACAAAGTTATCCCTAGCTATTCGTAAACAAATTATTAAAAAATTCTAAAAACTACACCCACCTAGCCTTATTTTCTGAATTATTATCGAGAACTGTTTTACAGTCGAGAAATATTGCAGTATTTGTTGGATCGTCTGATAAGGACATGCAACCGAACAGTGCATTTAACATTCAAATCTAGACTTCCAAATTAAAAAGACTTTATGTTCTTACACTTCAAAAATCTTACCATAGCAATTAGGTGTGGTATGGATTTGAAAAAAAGGAGTGCCCAAAGTTCTGTTCTTACTTGATAATTTTGTGTACTATATGGGTCCAAATTATAGTAGACCACACAAGCAGCCAACTTAGCCTGTAGCCCCTCCGAGGGCTACTGCTGGTCCCAAGCCCGGATAGAGGAGGAGAGTTGGGCATGGGGTTAGCGACTCTATTCCGTAGAGAACCAACTCGCTAAAAAAACGCTAACCGGCAAAAATTATTCCAACCATTTAAACTCTGCCCTGGGAGATGAAGGAAGATTTATGACGCCTCATGATGAAAGCCGAGATTGTTCGGAAGTCATGGGGCCGATGCACCTTCTAACAACAAGAGAAACAATTTCTATAGGTACATGGAACGCCCGGACAATGTGGGAGACCTGGAGAATCTTCCAAATTGCTGCAGAAATGATGAAATACAACCTGGGGGTGAAACACATTGGACGCAGATTGGACAACAACGACTATCTTCAGGAGAGCTTCTGTTATGTTTCGGCCATGAAAAAGAACATACTCCACATACACAAGGAGTTGCATTGATGTTGTTCAAACAAACACAAAACGCACTTATAGGATGGGAATCTCATGGACCAAGGATCATCAAATCCTCCCTGAAAACAAAGAAAGAGGGCATTACAATTAAGGTCACCCAACGCTATATGCCTACGAATGACTACGATGAAGACGTTAAAGATCAATTCTACGATAGGCTGCAGTCAATCGTCGACAAGTGCCCAGCAAATGACCTGACCATTGTGATGGGAGACCTTAATGCCAAGGTTGGAATGAACAACACCGGATAAGAATACGTCATGGGACGAAACGAACTGACTGGGAGAAAGGAACGAAAATGGTGAGAGATGTGCAAACCTTTGTTCCTTCAATAAACTGGTCATAGGTGACACCATATTCCCACACAAAACATGCACAAAGCCACTTGGATTTCACCGGATCACACTATACAGAATCAAATCGACCATATCTGAATCAACAAAAAGTTCAGGAGGACGATGGAAGATGTGAGAAACAGGAGAGGAGCTGGTATAGCATCAAATCATCATTTGATGGTCGCCAAGATGAAACTAAAACTTAAGAAGCAGTGGACAACGGCGCGGACAACATCACAAAAGTTTAATACGGCCTTTCTTCGAGATGCAGACAAACTCAACAAATTCAACATAGCCATCAACAATAAGTTCCAGGCCTTTAATGATCTACTCAATGGAGAGGGAAATACTGTGGAGAACAACTGGAAAGGGATCAAGGAGGCAATCACTTCAACATGTCATGGAGTTCTGGGCCACAAAAATCACTAACACAAGGAATGTATCACTGTTGATACACTGGATAAGATTCAAGAACGAGGGAACAAGAAGGCAGCTATCAGTACCAGCCGAACACGAGCTGAAAAAGCCAAGACACAAGCCAAAAACACAGAAGCAAACAAGCAAGTGAAGAGGAGCATCAGAACCGACAAACGTTATTAAGTAAAAGATTTAGCAATGACGGCAGAAAAGGCTGCAACAGAAGAAAACATGAGACAATTGTATGATACAATAGAGAAACTCATTAGAAATTACTGTAAACCAGAACGAACGGTGAAAAGCAAGGAAGGTAAGGCAATTAACAACATTGAATAACAACGAAACACGTGGGTAGAACACTTCAATGAACTATTGAATCAATCAGCTCCACTGAACCCACCCAACATCGAAGCAGCACTCACAGACCTCCCAATCGATGTTGGCTCACCAACAATTGAAGAGATCAGCATGGCCACCAGACAAATCAAGAGCGGCAAATCAGCGGGACCAGACAACATCCCGGCACAACCTCTGTGAGCAGATATAGCAGCAACTCCGAAGATACTCCACTTCCTCTTCAGTAGGATTCGAGATGAAGAACAAGTACCACAGACAGACTGGAAAGAAGGAAACCTGATCAAAATACCAAAGAAAGGCCACCTAAGAAAGTGTGATAACTACAGGGGCATCACTCTTCTCTCAATACCAGGAAAAGTCTTCAACAGGATATTGTTAAACAGAATGAGGGACTCCGTAGATGCCCAACTTTCAGACCAGCAGGCTACATTCCTTAACGATTGATCGTGTACAGACGAAATCGCAACTCTACGTATCATTGTGCAACAATCAATTGAATGGAATTCATCATTCTACATCAACTTCATTGACTACGAGAAAGCATTTGATAGCGTGGACAGGACAACACTATGGAGGCTTCTTCGACACCACGACATGCTTGAGAAGATAGTCAATATCATATGGAAATCCTATGATGGATTAAACTGCCAAATCGTGCATGGAGAACAACTCAATGACCCCTTCGAAGTAAAGACCAGTGTTAGGCAAGGTTGCTTACTCTCACCCTTTCTCTTTCTCCTGCTGATCGACTGGATCATGAAGACGTCAACATCTGGAGGGAAGTATGGGATACAATGGACAGCCAGGATGCAGCTGGACGATCTAGACTTCTCAGATGATCTGGTTCTTCTATCACACACGCAACAACAAATGCAGGAGAGGGCAACCAGTGTAACAGCAGCCTCAGAAGCAGTAGGTCTCAATATACACAAAAGGAAAAGCAAGACTCTCCGATACAATACAGCATGCACCAATCGAATCACACTTGACGGAGAAGCTTTGCAGAATGTGAAAACCTTTACATATCTGGGCAGTATCATTTATGAACACGGTGGATCTGATGCAAATGTGAAGGCGCTGATCTGCAAAGCAAGAGCAGCTTATTTACAACTGAAGAACATCTGGAACTCAGAACAATTGTCAACCAACACCAAGATCAGAATTTTCAATACAAATGTCAAGACAGTTCTACTGTATGGGACGGAAACTTGGAGAGCTACGAAAGCCATCATCCAGAAGCTACAGGTGTTTATTCACAGTTGTTTACGCAAAATACTTCTGATCCGTTGGCCAGACACTATCAGCAACAAGTTACTGTGGGAGAGAACAAACCATATTCCATCCAGTGGAGGAAGAAATCAGGAAGAAGAGCTGGAAGTGGATAGAATACGCATTCAGGAAAGTACTCAACTGCATCACAAGACAAGCCCTCACATGGAATCCTGGAAGGTCAAAGAAAAAGAGAAAGACGCAAGAATAGATTACGCCGAGAAATGGAGGCAAACATGAGAAGAATGAACAAAAGTTGGATAGAACTAGAAAGGAAGGCCTAGGACAGAGTGGGTTGGAGAATGCTGGTCGGCGGCCTATGCTCCATTGGGAGTAACAGGCATAAGTAAGTAAGTACAACTAAATTAACTACTTCTGTGAATCCGGTATTCATGTTGTTGTGCTAACGAGGTATGGCAACTTGGACCGACGCATATATGTGCCTGATCCCACGTTGTATCTGACTGACTGACTGACTGAATATTGTAGTAGTTGGGTAGTTTCATTAAAATGTTTAATTGGTAAAGTAAACGATAATGATTCAATAGCTCGATTGCAAGCCGAAATGATTGTAAATAAAGAGAAATTGATAAAAATCTTAATTATTAATTGCAAGTAAAAGTAGATTTTTTTTTATAAAAAGGTGTTCAATCAGATGACATTTTCTGAAGAACCATGAAATGATGGAGTGGATTACATAAATGTTTCTTTCCAGTGAAGCAATTATTATCAGTGTTTGCTACATCATAAAACAAAAGTAAGAATAACAGGATTATAATTCAGTAGTTTGAGTTTATAACTCAGCGCTTAAAGTTTATTCATATAATATGTAATGCTCGAATACATTCGAGGGAAGTTCAGCGAGGATAATACGATAGTTTGAGGTTCTATATTCTTCAGTATTTCTTTACTTGAAATCGATCGGCGATGAAAATCATTTATAAACGACAGTTCGTTGCATAACACAAGTGTTAAATATGGTTAGAAACAATGAATATTAAGCAGTGTAAAACAACTTTAAATCGAGACGATAGACTTGAAATCTTTACGAGCTTTTAATGAGCAAAAGCAGTAGTTTTGACTGTGATTTCATTTCATTACTTAGCAACGTTATTTGAAATTAGTTGGTTATTTGATGAACTAATAATACTCTATTTTCATGTACTATTAAATGAAATTCCGACAAAAAAATAACTCTATATTTTCAAAAGCGGTTTTGTGAAGATTTCAGTAAGTTGGTAGTTGAATTCGTAAGTCAATTAAAACTAGACCATCATGGAAAACCTGGTCTAGAGGTTAAGCATTCTCACGCGAGACTGAAGGTCCTGGATTCGAATCCTGATAGCGAGGTCGTGGATGCGTACTCCTAAGGAACCCCTTACTGGGACGAAACAGTCGTCCAGTGCTTCCAGATTTTTCATGGTGGTCTAGCTTCAATTGACTCATGATTTCAACTATAAAGCTATATATTTGTTTATATTTAGTGTCATTCCACAAATTTGACATCAACTTTGAATCTGTTGCATTTTGGCTAAGAATTAGCCAATCGGTGTGTCCCAACATAATCCTATATGGAACGTTCTTTAATCCAATATATATTTCGCTAATAATTAGCTACTGAGGTTAGGAGTATTTAAGAAGATTAATTTCAATGATTCGATTCTTCTTTTATTGAACATTTAAACTAAATGATGGTTGAGAAGTGATGAAACGCTGAAGAAAAAAAACATCCATGACTTTTTATAAATTTCACAATAAAACACTACTTAATTTAAGTAGAAAAAGAAAACTGATTGAAGTATTGTTTTCATTTAATGGATTATTTAATCACAGGTTCATTGAATAAAGGAAAATAGACATTTTCTTATGATTGACAGTTTGTATATGAATAGTGACATGATTTCATTCCCTCCCACCCCGATGATTTCATTAGTGTTACATCATTTCCATCATCATCATTAATATTAGAAAAGTAAATGGAAGAGAAGTATATTTTTAATTAGATTAATGACTATTTGATTATAAACTAGACAGTTTGAGTTAGATTTGAAGGAAACAAAAACAAAACAGTTTATAAAGTTGTTACCATCAAGAAAATCGGTTTAGTTGCTGTCTGGATACAAGCTGACAAAGTTTGAAATGTTTCAATATTACTATGCAACATGGAACTGCATTTAAAATGACTATTTGGTTGATATATTAACAGTTCTGTCTATGAAAACAAGAAAAATTATAAATCGATATAATTATATAAAGTCATTTTATGTTATGTAATAAATCACCAGTTGCATTTCAGTAAACTGAATGTGTAGATAATTAATAATTTGGTTCAGTTTTCTAATAAATTTTATGATGTTGGTGTTCGAAAATCAAGACGTACAAAATCCTAGTTCGAGTTTTGATGATCCAAATGAAGATTGTAAGCAGTTATCAAGGCTTTGGATTAGAATGTGTTTTTCTTTTATGATTGAGTGACATGTTTTCTCAATGACAGAGATTCACTTCATCATATGTAATGTTGAGGTTTAATTTAGATGACCATCTACTATTTAAAACAAACAAATCAGGGAATAAATAAATAATATATTTGTAATATCCCAATGAGTAGAAAAATTAGATTTTTTGACGTTTCGTGACTCAGTGTAAGCCACTTCTTCAGAGAATAAATAACCAAATTAACCTGAGAATCAATGAGAATATTCCCTACAAGGTGGGATCAGATAAACATCTGCAGAGATTTCAACAATCTTCCCAACCAGACTGTTAACAGGTTGTTACAAATATATTATTTATTTATAACAATCTACCAAATGCTCAATTTATTTGAAATTATCAAATCAAAACTTGGTAATGATACCTACAAAATCAGGGAATGTTGTCCCGATCGTTGCTGCTACCTTGACGTAGTGGTCGGGCTTGCCTATCGTGATGAAGCAATCGAGCTATACTGGCTGGAACAATCGTTCCTCGAGGTCCTACCATGCCAGACAGGTCGGTTGAAGAGCGGTGAGACTAAAAGCAGCAAACCCAAGGTCCGAAGGCGAAGTCGTACTGCTGACTGTACAGAGGTGTGACAGCAGTAAGGTGTTTCCTTCAGACAACCAGCATGACAGCGATGCTGCCTTCCCACAAGGAGGGGTGGGGTTAGAAAAGGTCGACCCTAAAAATGCACACCTCGCCTTATCCCACGGATATCCGTCTCCGGCGGTAAGGCCCCAACAAGTACGGAGCTAACACAAAAACTACCCACAAAAAGGTCGTGTGTGACCGACCTCAAGCAGTTGTCCCTTGGGCACTGCGGTCACGCTCTCAGGTCATTAAGACCACTTCTAACCCAATTTCCTTTTCAGGTACCTCTAGAAGAATCCTTCCACGGTGTGGGCAACCGGGAAGTGATAACTGCCCTCATACCTCTAACAACACTCAAGACTACTGTGTTCATAATCAATCTCCTTCTTCACTTCCTACTATTCCTTCTACCTTGACTTTCAACACTAAACTTCCTGTTCCGGTTTCCTCCTCAAGTGTCACCATGGCCAACGATTCTAGTGCGCGAAACGCTGTCCCAGGTCTACTAAAACCTCGCTCCAAACTACACATTGGAGCCTTCAACGTACGTACCCTATGCCAAATCGGTCAACAGGCCTCCTTAGCTAAAACTCTAGAATCTCGTACCATTGATGTATGCTGTGTCTCCGAAACACGCATACAGGATCCCAGTGTGGTCATTCACTTGACCTCACCTCGCCAAAATGGACAGCCGACGAAATACACCCTCCGTGTATCTGGCGACCCGTTGGCTAGTTCTCGCGGACTTGCAGGTGTAGGCATAGCACTAAGTACAAGGGCAGAACAAGCACTACTAGAATGGATCCCCGTTAACAGTCGCCTGTGTGCTGTCCGGCTAAATGGCTCCGTAAGAACTCGGAAGGATAGGGACACACGTCGTTGCCTTTTCGTCGTTTCTGCCTACGCTCCCACTGACTGCAGCCATGATGAAGTGAAAGATGACTTTTACAGAAAACTCTCTGAGCTTCTTCAGAAAGCTAAGCGCTCAGACATAGTAGTCGTAGCGGGTGACTTTAATGCCCAGGTAGGCAGCTTAAATCAAACAGAAAGACATTTAGGTGGGTGTTTTAGTATTCCGGCTCAACGAACCGATAATGGTGATCGTCTGTTGCAACTATGCTCAGACAATCGTTTATTTTTAGCAAGCACTAATTTTAAACATAAGGAGAGACATCGTCTAACATGGCGACCACCTGCACCAAACCAACGATGGACTCAAATAGACCATATTGTCATCAGTCATCGTTGGAGAGGCTCAATAGAAGATTGTCGCTCGTATTGGAATACTTGTTTAGACTCTGACCACGCTTTAATACGAGCACGCATTTGTCTGCGCCTCAATGGACGCAGGAAAATTACACTAAGAAGACCCATTAGGATTGAACTGAAGGACGAGAAAGCCAAATGCGAATTCCAGAAACAACTGAGTTCACATCTAGGCAGTTCTGTAAACGAGACTGACCCAGATGCTGCTTGGAAAGACATACGAACAGCTGTGGAAACAGCAGTCACATCTATTAGTCATTTAAACCATAGGGCTCCAAAAAACCAGTGGATTTCCTCTAAGTCTAAACTCATCCCATCAGGCTCTGAACACGACGAAGAGCGTAAAGAAATTAGATCTAGGTTAACTAAAAGTCTAAGGAACGATCGTGAGCAGTGGTGGGCAACGAAAACAAAAGAGATGGAAAAGGCAGCGGCTGTAGGCAACACCAGGCAACTATTCAGACTAATAAAAGAAACCGGAATTAAGAATTCAAGTGTAAGTGAGACAATCTCCGAAAAAGACGGAACCCTTATCTGCTCTCAACCTAAACGTTTAGAACGATGGGCGGAACACTTTAAGGAGCAGTTTAGCTGGCCTTCAGCTACTGCACAACTACCCACTATTCCCAGAAAACCTGAATGGAACATTGAAGTAGGCCCCACGACCCTACTTGAAGTTCAAAAGGCTATAAGTAATCTGAAACGAGGAAAAGCAGCTGGTCCTGATGGATTGCCTCCAGAGGTCTTTAAATATGGTGGTCCAATTTTAGCGATTAGGTTGACTAATATTCTGGCTAAAATCTGGGAGACGGATGTAATCCCATCCGACTGGTCACAATCACTGATTGTCCCAATATATAAAAAGGGGTCCAAATCATCCTGCGATAACCATAGAGGGATTAGTCTGACTAACATAGCATCTAAAATACTAGCCTCAATAATTATCGGGCGCCTAACTAAGACTCGTGAACTGCAAACACGAGAAAATCAGGCTGGCTTCAGACCTGGTCGTGGCTGTATCGACCACATATTCACCATTCGTCAAGTTTTAGAGCACAGACACGCTTATCGGCGTCCGACAATGATAGTTTTTCTTGACTTGAAAGCAGCATTTGACTCTGTAGACCGAGAGGTTCTGTGGCAGTGTCTGTCATTGAAAGGTGTACCTGAGAAGTACATAAACCTTTTGAAGGCTCTTTACTCGAACACTATTAGTCGAGTAAGAGCTTATGGCGAACTGTCATATGATTTTACAACCTCAAGTGGTGTCCGTCAAGGCTGTCCACTATCCCCGTTTTTGTTTAACTTCATTATAGACCTGTTGCTGCAAATAACACTCTCTTCGACTGAATCTACAGGAATTGATCTCCTACCAGGGGGACCACTAAGCGACTTAGAATACGCAGATGACATAGTCCTGTTTGGTGAAGACGCTGGCAAAATGCAGAGTCTTCTGTTGGAACTCAGTAATAATGCCAGGATGTTTGGGATGCGTTTCTCCCCATCCAAATGTAAATTGTTACTCCAGGACTGGCCTGCGTCAACACCCGAACTAAGGATAGGGAGTGAAGTAGTCGAACGCGTCGACAACTTCACTTATCTTGGAAGTCTGATCAGCCCTAATGGGTTGATGTCTGACGAAATCTCTGCACGGATTCAAAAAGCTCGTTTGGCTTTTGCCAACTTACGTCACCTATGGCGTAGACGAGATATCCGTCTATCAATTAAGGGACGAGTATACTGCGCATCAGTTCGTTCTGTTCTACTTTACGGCTGTGAAACATGGCCATTAAGAGTAGAAGATACTCGTAGGTTACTAGTATTTGACCACAGATGCCTTAGAAATATTGCTCGCATCTGCTGGGATAACCGGGTAAGTAATAGTGAGGTTAGACGCAGGGTATTAGGGAACGATGGTAAATCAGTTGATGAGGTGATGAATCTTCATCGACTGAGATGGTTGGGCCATGTGTTACGTATGCCTGAACACCGATTACCACGACGCGCTATGATGACTAGTATTGGGGACGGTTGGAAGAGAGTTAGGGGCGGCCGAACCAAAATATGGCATCAGTGCTTGAAGTCACTAACTTCTAGTCTGAGCCATGTTGGCAGATGCAGACTACCTGGTTGGGGTCCGCGTGACTATCGTAACCAATGGTTGGAGACTCTGTGTGACATGGCTCAGAATCGATCACAATGGCGTAGGTGTATACACTCTTTATCTTCCCTTAAACCTTGAGACTAAAATTGCTTCATATCTCTCTTCCTTCCTATACTATATCCTTATATACAACCTATAATTTATATACTACTACCAACACTAAATTAACTACTATTAATCCGGTGTTGATCTTGTTGTGCTAACGAGGTATGGCAACTTGGACCGATGCATATATGTGCCTGGTCCTACGTTGTAGCTGACTGACTGACTGAGGGAATATTGTGATTTCATAAACGTTTCTATAAAAATGTTAAATTACTTTACGAGGAGAGTAATTTGATACTAAAGTTTAGGAGAAATTTATTTTTGTGTTTTGTTGTAATAAACTGAAGATTCTATGGTTGAATGTACATAGGACTGTCTCTCTGTAGTGATAAACATATTGTGGTCTATCTATCATTCTTCTACCCAATTACTTAGTTACCAACTTACGCCTGTCACACATAGTGAAGTATGCATCACGGACCATCATTCTCCAAACAACTCGGTCTCCGTCTCTCCTTCCCAGTTCTTCCCAATCTCCATTCATTCTTTACATGTCTACCTCGAATTCCTGGTACAATTACTTACTTGGTCCTCCACTTTACCTTTCCCATTCCGAATTCAAAGTTACAGCTTACCTCCTAATCCAGTTGGATGATTTCCACAGTGTATATCATATCTACCTCCAAAGTCTTAACCTAGTTTATTCTTCAACAGCATGTTCGTTTGTTCTCTCCTACAGTAGTTTGAGGCTGATGCTATCCGGTCAGTAGATATTGAGTATCTTGCGTAGACAACTGTTTGTAAATACCTGTACATCTTTGATGATGGTTGTGGTAGTTCTCCATGTTTCATCCCCGTACAGTAGAACTGTCTTGAAGTGTGCATTGAGACTTGAGACATTGATGTTTGTGGATAATTGTTTTGAGTCCCATATGCTCTTCGATAGTAGGAATGCTGTCCTTGTTTTGTTGATCCCTTCCTTTACATCTGTATCGGATCCTCCTTGTTCACCGATGATGCTGCTTATCAGGTACGTGAAAGTTTCCATTTCTTATTTCAGTGTAGTATTTATTCAAGATATGATTTGGTTCGCATTAAATTAACGTGATCTACGTTCAGCATGCGATTTTGTTAAAATTCTGGGCATTTTTCATATATTATCTAATTAGTAATCAAATGTGTGTTAAAGTAACGAATATAAATGTGTGTATTTTCAGCCAGGATCATCACCGTATTTTGGAGAGAATAAATCTTCACTTATACCAGTCTTTTGTGTTCTTAATTCGCGTCGTGGAAATTGTAGTGGTTCGTCGTTTTCAAGTATAAGTAATAGGCCGATGAGTATATAACACTCTTGTTCTTGTTCCTTTTGATGATTTGCTTTACAACATACCTAAACAACATTGTTTTTAACATTAAACTATTACACGTAGGTTATTAGCTTATGCGATAAGACTATAATTTATGGACGACCTTTGAGCAACGCTAAAATGACCTTAGAATGACCACCTATTTACCAGGGTTAAATGAGGGTTACATATTATTGTGAGAAATTAGGATTAAGATTAACAGTTGAATGTTAGGGTTAGGAATTAACTTTAATGTTTTCATCACGAACTGACATTAGCTATAATGTCAAAATGGTATTTAGCCAAATGAGTGAATGAATTTCTCACCAAAATCCAAGACCTGCTATCTTAAATGTGATTGATTAGTTCATAAGTTATAGTCTCGACGAATTGTTCGTCTCACGGAACAATCTTTAAGAAAATGTTTGTTATAGCTTGTAGCCGAGTGGATGCCTTGTTAACGTATGACGTGATAAGACCACCAATCAGAGAGCAGCAAATTATCGATTGGAACAGTGACACACGGAAACAGTACGAGCAGTCTAGAGTACCTGTCGATCCTGCTTCTGCCTAGCCCAGCCAGTTCAGTCCAGAACAGCCTCTGAGGTATGAATCATTATGTTTCAAACATATTGAGTTTATATTACAATCAAACTGATCACATCGTACCATAAAATAGAAGATAACATTTGTACAAGATTTAGCAAAATGTGGCTGTGAATAGGGGAACAGTAATCGATAGACTATGGATAACTCAAGAATGGTAAATCGTATAATAATAGTCTATTGATCAAAATCAAGCTTATAATAAGAGGGACATGAATATGAATAGTTTACTTATTTAGCAATTATACGATAAAAAATATATGCATAGTATGGATTCATAAACAGATCCCAACGTTACCATTCATTATTCTTTTCGGGGCATAACAATGTTATTTAGTTTACTTTTTATTATTTAATAAATATATTTATATTACTTAATCTACTTATAAACTAGTTCAACTAAAGTAACAACATATTTTGCAACAGTTATATTTTGAAAGCTAATCAACACTGGAATAATTACTATTTCTATGTACATAGAAAAAATATGATTACAACAAGTACTTTTAAATAATAGGACGAAACGCGCATCCTGTATTCCACTGTTAGCCACTATCCATCTTTGCTTACCATGCTTGTAAATTTAGGCTATATCGAGGCAATACGCACAATATGCACATATGCCAATTAGAGACTGACCAGTTGCAGTCCTAAAACATCAGTGGGGAGATTCAAACAAATAATACTAAGTGACTTTTAAATAATAGTTTGGTCAAGATATATAAAGGTAATTAGTTTTGAAGCTTTATTTACCTGCTTAGGAAAAACAAACTATACAACAGTTTAGACTCAATTGTCTACTGCTTATGCATAATCGACTAAAGTATTCTAAGCTCCCGATTTTGCATTATTGTCAAGACGTTTAAGAGCGTCATTAAGTGTTTTAAAGAGTATAAGTTAAGGATATTGGTTAAAAGAAACGATACGTTTTCTTGGCAAAACTTAAATTTATGATGTATATACAGTAACGTAAAATAGAATTGTAAGATTGAACCACCGAGTTGAAATTCAATGATCCATATTCTGTTTCGAATTACTTATGTCCACCAATGATAAGGCTGTGAATACATTTTATGAAGTTTGGTTAGCGAGCTAATAATTATAGTGTATTGTGTTAAGAGTGAGGTTGTAATCAATGATGAATGACACAGAGTGCGAATCATACTAAATCGCAAAATGACCTAAGTTGCAACTGTTAACCGTCGGTGTCTGACTTCCCACATATACTCATACTATGCTCACAACAGAGTCTGAATATCCTGTATTCATACCAAAGGGGTATCACATGTGCACACTGATGTGGACTAGAAGAAATAGTTTTCTAATAAGTTTTTGGTTGTCGCTAGTTTCTTGGGTAAAATTACTCAGTAACTAAGATTGTTTCCATTCTGTACAGAATCTGGGTGGAAATGTACTATTATTTGTAATTATGGTAAGTTTGATTCATTAAAACCTGGAATTCGTACTTTTATTGACTTGTGACATTATCAGTGCACTGTTAAGTAAAATAATAAATTTCTTTGAGAAGTACGTGTGATCCAGCTTTTCTGTGGAGTATTTTTTGGTATGATAACAGTTACTCATATTACATTTTATACACTATTCCAACAGATTTACCTTTAAGAAATTTGAAATAACTTTGAAGCAAAATATCCAAGTGAAAAAATAACTTGAAATTATTAGACCCAGATTTATTTACTCGAATAAGCTCTTATTTATATTTCGTTTAAATCGCGAACCGATCAATGTTAGATAGCCATTAAAAACCTGGAAGCATTGGGAGGCCATTTCATCCTAGTATCGAACTTATCAACAATGCGCATCCACGATTCCGCACGAGGGATTCGAACCCAGAACATTTGGTCTCATGTACGAACGCCTTACCTCTAGATAACTGAGCTGGCAACCAACGGTATTAATGTCCACCCTCTATCAATCTACGACATTTTGCTGTCATCTGTCATTGTTTTTAATGGGTAACTGCTTCACATCCGACAAGGTTTAGCTAGACCGGTCATTCTCATTTCCGATTGGTGTTACATACTACTTATGTTGACAGACATAAGTAAATAAAACAGTAAACAGGCTTGGATCTGTGAACAACTTGTTCAAATAATAAACAATCGCTCTTTTTTATACATCTGACTGGATTTGACTTATTGAAATTATTCAAAGTCGGAGAAGGAAAACAATTTATTATTCACTGTATTTCCCAATTAATTGAATGGAGCATTTCCTGACTGAAATTAAAACCAACTGTGTTTGTGATCTAATGATTGCGGACTATATTTTCAAAAAAACGTTTCTCGTTTCAATGATAAATAAGTGAATTTCGGTTTCTATGATATGTAATCGAAAAGTTTCCTTGCAAAAAACGTTGTGAATATAATTGAAAGTAGGATTAACCGACTTACCGCTATATATTTCTGTTAAGTCAATATCTGTTTTCTGCTTATAGTCGTTTTGACACTTTAATTTTTCTAATGATCAGTAGATTTCAGAGAGTCAAGAGAATTATTCAAACTTAAGTTTAATCAAGAAATTCACTTTAAATTCTAGTTGAACAGTTTCAAATTGGATATTATTAAATATATTGAGTTGATGATTTTGAAACATTCAATCACGTTCGGTATTCTGAAGGAACTCAACTGATATTAGTTTGTACTTGTAGTAGAAAACGCTTCAGAAGAATGGAAAGTGTTTTATCTAATAGAATCTTCGAATAGGTAACAGAAGAATTTGACATCAAAAAGTTATGAACTGTCCAGGAGTTCCGTAAGTCAACTTATTGTGTTTGGGGATCATACAGTAGATCGGGTTACAGCACTTTGAGTAATGGGCTGTCAGAATAATTGTAGATTTTCACACTATCCAGTTACAGAATTGGTTTATTGTCTTAATTTCAAATTAAGTGTACCAAAAGAGTTTTTGGTGATCAAACAGTTTAAGCCTCCATAATTTTATTAGTGAAGTGAGATATAGACAGTGGTGTAGGCATTTTCAAGATAGTATCAGAGGAAAGGTAATAAACAATTTAACGCACAAGGACTAGTGGTAATTTCGTTTCATGAATAGATTATAGCAAGTCATTTCAGAGTTTTGGTAAGTTACTTGTGAAATGTATTCAGAGAATAAATTTAGATTACGACAATTTAAATTTGGATAGATAGTTGAGCATGTTGTAACCCGGTGATTCTGCATCTCGGATTGAGTCAGTAATGTAAAAGATAATTCACTCAGTATCTTAAAGAAAAATAATTCTCGAAGTTGTTGGACAGAATTTGTTAATTAAAATGTATGAGTTATTGTCACAGAGTTTAATTAACATACAATGTAGATATCGTCCAGATTTAGAAGGCTGTACTGAGACCTGCGCCGGAAAGTACAGATTGTGGGAATATCTGAAACTTAAGTCTACTGCTATATGAAACCTAGATAGCATCTTACCATCTTTAGCGAAGTCTTAATAGAGTAACAGATGATCAAGGCAAATATGTTCTGATTTACCAGTGTTAAGTTTCAAATTCTATTTTGAACACCAAAATGTAGACTAACTGAACTCCATGTTTAGAAAGTTTTACATGTAGCTTAGCTTACGAGGAGAAAATGAATACACTACCTTAAAACCACTTGTGTACAACAAACTTTTACTCCTATTAAACTAATCATAGGTATTGTTAATGTTAGCTATATAGAGTAAAGGACCTAAGAAACTTTCTGGTATTCCACTAATTGTGACCAGAAGAGTGTTCGATAGGATGGAGTTTACTTTTACCATTTACCATCGGTAACGAAAATAACAATTTTTTTTAGTACAGATTATTAACTTTCACTGTTACGGTGTTTTCCTCAAACTTGAAGGTATTGGGTTTTGTTTCTTCCAAGCTCACGAAGGTCAACCGATGGGGAGTTTGATTATAATTCCTTGAGAAAGCTTGGATCAGATTGCCAGGCGAAACGATGAATTTACTTTAAATTCATTCTCTGAGATTTTGTAAATATATTCTTCCTTCTTAATAACTATTCTAAGATCCAAATTTAGTTTAAAATGGATATGTGGAATCGTTACAAAAATGTTATTCTATAATATAACTAATCTTAATTAAAAGTTAAATCTGGTTTACTTTCCTAATAAATGTAAATAAGTTGGTATTACACATGTCAGTCAATTCTGCCTTGTTTTTTCTCTCCATAGAAAAGGATTTGAAATGTAGACATGTTGAATTGTGTAACATTTTTATACAGGGTGAATTTTGTTTTCTGTTTAAGCTAGAAAAGTGAACAAAAAAACATAAAAGAGAAGAAGATTAATCCCATAGAAACTATCTTCTATGTTAGCTTAGTTAGACTTTAAAGAAAGATATAAGAATCTGAAAAATAATTTCATTACCTAATGAATATGTCATTAGTTTATTTAAGCTTTTTCACAAGAAAAAAAACTATTCCATCCAATGAGTTGTTGTGAAGAGTTCACCACAGGAGTTCAACAGTTGTGCAAGTAAGGTGCACAGCAAGCTATTTATCCTTTTAGAAAAATAGAGATAATCGTTAGGATAGTTTTATCATATTCCGAAAGGATTCTATGCAAAAATTGTAAAAAAACGGCAAGAATTTACTATTTTTGTTCCAGAATTAAGTTATTGGAGCCTTTGATTGTTATGATTATAAAGTTTATGCGAACGTGAGGATTTCATATCCATTTTGATAAGATTCATTAATAGAAAGTTACTGAATCTGTTGTAACATAAAGTATGATAGTATCTCTATTTATCTAAATAGCTGGTAATGTTAAAGTATTGATTAGGAGTTAAAGCTATCCACTTACAACCAATAAGTGGGAGGTTTGGATTTGTATCTGTTTATTACAGTTTTAATAGTCTAAGAATATTCTTAGCTTTCATATAAACAATAAGGGTTATACTGAAGTAAATAAACTAGTAATTTTCAAATTAGTTACATTTTAATTGAATAATACTAAAGTTCAATTTATGGGTAGTTTTCAACGTTTATTCAATATTTTGAAACTGAATATTAGACCTATTCTATGAGTAGACAATTGATAAAGTTATCGTTAATTTTAAAAAAATAGTAGAGAGGTCTGTAATCTAAGGGGCTGAATATGCTTTCTTCAAACCCGTAACTTAGTTTATTTAGTCATTTTCCTTGTTATCATATGGTCATATGAACGGAAATACTATATCAGACTGAACTCAAATGAAAAAACCTGAAATGTTTTTAATTAGGATACAAGAATTAACTATTTACTAACTACTTACTTGCTTATCTGTCGATTGAACTAGTGTCCATGATTACTAAGCAATAAGCGTAACTGTGTCATAATGAGAGAGTTCACAACGTACCTAAATCAAAATTTTGGTTAGGTGATAATAAATAGTTCATTAAGACATTTTTTTATCAGTTGACGAAATATTTCAGATTTAATTGAAATCTCTCTTGATGACCTCGTTGATACTCTTAGCAATTCAAGTTTTGTAATTTATATCCACGTAACATAACAAATACTATATTTATTAGTACATTTATTCCTCCATACATTCAAAGAGTTGAACGAGATTACTTTTGTACCTATTCAATGAACTAATTAGTTTAGCTATGTAAAAAGAATAAATCAATCTACATGTCAAGTATAAAATAGAATTTCATTAAACGATTATGATGAATAGTTGAATGCTTTATTGATATAAGGAGTAATAGATTAATCAATCTGAATGTGAATGTCATATGAAATTGATTGTTTGCAATTGTGTGTGAGATATCTTCATATCTTAAGCAGTATTATAGATGTTTATACAATAAGTTATTGAATTATTATTGTTAAATACAACTTAGTTAAATGAATATAAATCTATATATGGTTGAGGAAATCATGAACCGATCATTGTTAGATCTTCATTGAAAACCTGGAAGCACTGGACGGCTGTTCTGTCCTAGTATAGGACTCCTGAACAGTGCACATCCATTATCTAGCACGCGGTAATCCCATCCAAAACCTCAGGTCTCGAACATGAACGCTTAACCTTTAAACCACAAAGCCAACTTCTAACGGTGCATTATATAAATCTGACTATTGATCTGACTGTAAATAAATCGTATATAATTTGATGTATTCTAAGATTCAAACAAACAATACTGAGTGAATTTAAACTTCACCCCATCGCACAAGCAAGTGGCTATCAGGACTCAGTGGCTGAGTGGATAACGCGATGGCGTTTGAAGCGAGGGTACTGGGTTCGAGTCCCAGAGTGAACATCAACTCTGAGATGCAGGTACATCCAACCGACGAGTCCCAAATAGGACGAAACGCGCGTCCTGGATTCCACTGCTAGCCACTATCCATCTTTGCTTATTATTCTAAGATCATTTTAATTTATTTCGAGAGTCAAATAAATCCTTATCAGCAGTTTTGTGCCTTTTCTCCTCTGTTCAAATTGTTGGATAGATTCAGACTGGGGTTATTAGGAGAGGCTAGGAAATCGAATCGAGCATTCATTTACAGAAGCTTATCGGTTATGGATACATCAATATGTTTTTTTAATCTCATCCGTTTGATATTTCTGTTAGTTAAAGCTTCAGAAAATCATTTGGCTAATTCTATTTCTATCATATAAATGCTAAGACTTAAGTTTAGATATGCTATTTATTTGCAAGTAACTTCTTCTAAATAGATTTTCTTGATTTGAAAGTACAGGGAAATTTACCACTTACTATAGTTTCATCGTATCCTGTGGATCTAGGGTTTACTCAATTCATATATTCTAGCTTCAGTAATGCATGAAAGATTGCTGAATAATGCAACTGATTATTGTAGTTGTAAGTCTTAGAAAACATGGTATTATTAGTTACTACTGTATTGACATAATTAATATGTAATCAATATTAACTGTTTATTCACCGAAAATACATATATATTCATATTATATTTGCAAATAAAAATACTTCAGTGAAGTACTTGATCAGGATGGCCAACTTATTGAGTTAACTTCAGGACTCCATTCATTTAAGTATAATTTACACAATTTACACATTGTACTGATATGGAGAGCCAGTTTTCGTTGTACACAGGTATTAGGGAGTATCAAATAACTGTTTTGTCCTTACGTTGTAGATTATACGTTAGTTTTCACCAAAGCCTATGTACATATTCAAACACAAGACAGTAGGAGCTCACAGCTAGGATAATATGTTGAGAAAAATACATTGAAATCTTTCATGAGTCCAAAAACGTCTGTGAATTTCTCCCATCCTCAGAATATATTAGGTAGTGACTTTAGACCAAAGTCATGAGAAGTCATCCTTATCGCAAAGTTTTCATTTATTCCAGAAATCATTCAGTGTAAAAGATTTCACTGTCATCTTGAAAAACTAACAGATAGGACGAGGTAATTAGATTTATTTATATATTTACA
Organism: Schistosoma mansoni; assembly: GCF_000237925.1. Lineage (NCBI taxonomy): Eukaryota > Metazoa > Platyhelminthes > Trematoda > Strigeidida > Schistosomatidae > Schistosoma > Schistosoma mansoni. Next base: position 20,263,650 of record NC_031497.1, read on the forward strand.
AATGTATTGTTAGTTTACGGTTAAGTATATTCCGTAAATGATTCTGAAACATGAAACAGAGAGTATTGAAGTCTACTGAGAGGAACGTTATAAAACCCAAAAGTGTTAATCTTGTATTATTAAAAATATTTAATATCAAGACTAAAACAGAAATAGCTCATGACTGTCGAAGAAGAACAAACCATATGAGTCCAACTGATGAATGGATTTTAATGTCATTTTCACTTTGGTACATAATTTAGTATACACGACAACTGATGTAAAAATTTATTTGATTTTGATAATTTTGAAAAATATCTACACACTAAATTCACTTAGTATTGTTTATTTGAATCTTCTCATCAACTCTGATATGCAGGTACATCCAACTGACGAGTCCCAAATAGGATGAAACGCGCGCCCTGGATTCCACTGCTAGCCACTATCCATCTTTGCTTATCTATACATTAGTTCAGTTGAATATATCATCACATACTTACTTAACCCATATACAACTTCGACACAAATTTATCACTGACAATATTTTCATTTCAATGTCTAATTAATATTGTCAAGAGATTACAATGTCCAACTCAATTGATAATTCAATTCATTGTTATAGTTCAACTGATATAATCACTATGATATATTCATCTTTGAAGATTGAATCTCAAAAGTTCTAATGAAAATAAATTGATTGTGTTAACACGAAATCTGTCAATATTTTACAGACTTGATAGATATCAGTGACGATAGAACAGTAAGTAGATTATATCGTATGATTTAGACACCAATTTTTGCTTAGTGTGCTACTCACAAAATACAAAGATCCCAAACGAATTAGTACATATGTAACTGAATTGTTCTTAGTCATAATGATGCCTATCTGAATAAGTATCAATCGATTGATCTCAAGATAAATATGCTAACATCGATAGGAATGAGAGCGAACATGCAATTAGAGTGATCAGTTGTATATGTTGGTCATAGATTTTCTATTTGTGTTTTTTACTCCTCTCTTAGAATCAATTCAAGCCCGTTTGACCATTTTCATATTTAATATGATCGTAAATATAAAATTTTGTGCATCAATAATGACGATATCATCATAAGAGAAGTAGTTTGTTAAATGGTAAATATCCCACAAGTTAGATTTAGTATGTATGATTTAATATGCCTTTTTAAGTTACAGTATTTTTCTTGAGACTACATTGCCTTAAACACTACTTGCGTGACGATGTAAGCACAGTATTTGAACCAAGTTTCATGCTTGGAAATAGATCATATCAGAATGTGAATTTGAAAAAGATCAATTCACTTGATATATTCCAAGTTGAAAATATTTTTAAAAAAATTATTTTTTTTAATGAAATAAATGTCGATGAGGATGATAAAACATGCATAATCTGTGTGTATGGGTGCTTCATAGGTCAGTCAGGTCTAATGCATGAGATATAATCTACTTACTGTTCTATCGTCACTGATATCTATCAAGTCTGTAAAATATTGACAGATTTCGTGTTAACACAATCAATTTATTTTCATTAGAACTTTTGAGATTCAATCTTCAAAGATGAATATATCATAGTGATTATATCAGTTGAACTATAACAATGAATTGAATTATCAATTGAGTTGGACATTGTAATCTCTTGACAATATTAATTAGACATTGAAATGAAAATATTGTCAGTGATAAATCTGTGTCGAAGTTGTATATAGGTCAAGTAAGTATGTGATGATATATTCAACTGAACTAATGTGTAGATATTGTTCAGAATTATCTTAATCAAATAAATCTATGCCTGATATATGGCCATTTTTCCTGGTGATGGTGTATGGGTGGGATTTTGTCGTTTATTGTCCTATATTTACATTTTTATAAGTAGTTCGGATACATATATTTCAGAGTAGCAATACACCTTTCATATCAATCAAAAAATGATGGTAATTAAGTTTTATCTGTTCATGAATCTACATACAATTTGTATGACCGACTTTAACTTAATATGTCGAAATTCTCATATTGTGATTTAGAATAACCTATTTTGCGGCCCGAGATCTGATTCTAGGTAGGTCGTTTGCTGTTTGTTATAGAAGTATACATGCCGCCAATCCTTGTATTGGCTTAAATTGCGTTAGTGAATAACGAAATTAAATAAATCAGATATGAGAATGGATTTTGAATACGTATATTTCGTACATTCGTTGGTCGGATAACGAAGCAAAACAAAATGACACGCAATAAATAAGGCAAGTGAGCCACTTGAATTCAGCCAAGCGTGAATCGATATTTATAGTCGAACAAAATTACGTCACATGCACATAATGAGTAAGGTAAGTAATTAGCACACATATGATCAAATAAAAACGGTCAAGATTAATAAGTGAATAAGTGACAGGATAAAAATCTAGCTTGATAAGAATGGATAAATTGGTTTGTTCAGAAACTAGAATAACCTATTTGGACTTGACATAGAACCAGCCCCTACATAGATGTCGGCGATCAGTAAGATTATGAAATAGATTTTCATCTGACTAGGTTATAAAGTAATATTTATATGCATACATGAAATTATCAAACAATTCAATGCAATTTACGTTTCGATGATAAAAATGAAGTTGAATAAGTAATTAAATTTGTTAGTTGATTATGCTATGATTAGTATACTAGTTGTGGCAAACATAATAAAGTCTTGAATCTATGTTTCATTAAACGAATTCAGTCAAAAACAATGTTTTCTTCTGATATGTATTGTTCTCATTTTATTTTATTTGAATAATCCCTTTCCAGCCATATAGAATGGTTAGGCCTTGTAGACCCTTCTGGAGAAGAGTGCTACATCGAAGCACGGTACAACTATCGGAGCAGGATAGCTGTTTCTGCACTGCTTAGGCAGAACCATCACATAACACTCAACCCATTCTTTTTGTCATTTTCGTTTTTGTTTGGGCAGACTCATTTTTTACCACTCTTTTGAACTCTCAATAGTTATGCAATGACTCTTTGTAGCATTCGTAATCGTTCTCGGGTATTGGTAGAGTGGTTGATTAGGCCGATCTCCGCCACCCTCATTACCGCTCACGTTAGTACATGTGATGGTTGCCATGATCCAGGAGGCACGACGAGGACGTGTGAGTCGGATTTTGCCTCCCACAGCTATTAAAATCATACTAATTATATGATCTGATGAAATACTATCATCGAGCTTCTTTTCTTCAGATAATTTATCAAGTGTAATTTTTCGCTAATAAATTTGTGATTTAACTATATCGAAAGAAGTCTGAATTACAACGAATGTATGCATCGTGACAACTATGATCAATAAAGATTAATGCCAAAATCTTAATCAATAAATTATTGTCACATGTTGACAATGAGTGTCATCGTTCTACTAGAAAATTTTCAAGTATTTATTCATATGCTATACAAGCATTTGGCCAAATACCATTAGCAACAACCTAATGTCAGAGAAAACAAACCAGCTTCCAGATGAAGAGGAAATCGGGAAAGGACGATGGAGGTGGGTAGGAAATATATTAAGAAAACCATCGAACTGCATCACAAGGCAAGCGCTAATTTGGAATCCTAAAGGGAAACAGAAAAGAGGAAGACCAAGGAAATTATTGTGTCGGTAATTTGAAGCAGACATGAAAAGAATGAACAGAAACTGGAAACTACTGGAAAGGACTGTCCAAGACGGAGTTGGATGGAAAGTGCTGGAGAGCAACCTTTGTCCCTTTACGAGGGGTTCATGACGTAAGTAAGTATACAAACATTGAATCAAAGTCAAGATACATGAAATATGCACAAAATGGTGTTTTTCTCGGATATGTGAATTCATAAAATATCATAATTTAAAAAAAGATATGAGGAATTATAAATGTATATGAATCGATAATCCAAGTACCAATTGACTACTGATAAACTTACACATTAACTTAATTCATTATAGAATGGAGAGAATATCAAACAACAAATAAGTCTATCGGTTAAGTGCTTGCGTGCGAGACTGATAGGTCCTGGGTTCAAATCTCGCGAGGCGGGATCGTGGATGCACACTGCTGAGGAGTCCCACAATAGGACGAAACGGCCGTCCAATGCTTCCAGGTTTTCAATGGTAGTCTAGCTTCAATTGACTCATGATCTCAACTATATAATTATTATTACTATTTTCGAAATGGCAACTTTGTAGCTTGTTCTACAAAAATAATTAGGTACCTACCAATCCGAATGTATTACATTTAAATTACAAAGTCAATCAATCATTAAAACCTTATAAAAATTTATATGAAAGTATTATTATTGTGAAGGGTAGAATTTTGTTCAACCAATTGCTTGTTTATCTTTTGAATTGTGCAACTGAATAGAAGCAAATGTCTAATATGTGAATGAGTTATTATATATATATATATATATATTACAATCACTGTTATGTGTACTATACCATTTAGAATAGATTTAAGTTATAAGCATGTATCAATGACTGATTTTCTTTCATTATTTCATTCTATTATCTTTTAACATGCAAATCAGGCATTATTTTAATTTAACAATAATTACTACTCACTTAATATTAATTTAAGTAGAATAAAATAAATTTTATTTCTTCATTTAATTTTTTTAAAAAAGTTTTTCTTTATTTTTGGTAAAACATTTAGGTTGATTTCATGACTTTTGTTTAAATCTTTGTCTAACAATGTATTAAGTTAAATAGTGAATGAATGAAGCCAGATGTTGTACTGGTTATAATAAAATGATCTTATGTTTACATAAAAGAATAAGTGATAAATCAGATTGTATAATAATAATTAGTTTAAATTTACTTGGTATTGTTTTAATGGAATCTTTACATTGATGTTTAGAAGTACAATTGATCAGTCTCTTATTGGCATATGTGCGTACTGTAAGTATTGCCTCGATAGAGCCTAAATTCACAAGCATTATAAGTAGAGATGGATAGTATCTAGTAGCGGAATCCAGGATAAACGTTTAGTCCTATTTGGGGCTCGTCAACTGGATGTACCTGCATCTCAGAGCTGATTCCATTGTTAGCCACTACTCATATTTGCTTATAATATAATAAGTATATTTTAGAATGAGCAGAAGTGCTTAGTGTGTCATTAGTTTATCGTGCTTAGTTTTACTGTTCATTCGAAAATGTTAAGAAGTTGGTAAGCTGAGATTTGATGACAGAAATTAAATCATAGAATTATTGTTCTATTTGGAATTTATTTTGATTAAATTTGAATCTTGATTGAAAACATTATGCCAACTAATATGTTCAGCATGATTATACTTACTTACTTACGCCTGTTACCCCTCGTCGAGGAGCATAGGCCGCTCACCAGCATTCTATATCCAACTCTATCCTGGGCAATACTTTCCAGTTCTTTCCAGTTAAAATTCATCCTTTTCATATCTGTTTCTATTTCCCGGCGTAATCTGTTCTTTGGCCTTCCGCTTTTTCGCTTCCCTTCAGGATTCCAAGTTAGGGATTGCCTTGTAATGCACATCGGTGATTTCTTTAATGTATGTCCTATCCACTTTCAACGTCTTTTCCTAATTTCCTTTTCGGCTGGAAGCTGGTTTGTCCTTTCCCACAAAAGGCTGTTGCTGGTGGTATCTGGTCAGTAAATGTTGAGTATTTTGCATAGACAACTGTTTATAAATACTTGTACCTTCTTGACGATGGATGTAGTAGTTCTCCACGTTTCAGCTCCGTACAGTCGGACTGTCTTGACGTTCGTATTGAAGATTCTCACTTTGAAGTTAGTTGACATTTGTTTTGAGTTCCTATGTTCTTCAATTGTAGAAATGCTGCCCCAGCATGATTATGGATATGTTCATAAAACGATTAATTAGACTTGTTATTTTACAACAAAATTAAATGCTTTTGAATGTTGGATATATTTTAATGATATTTAGAAATACTATTCTCTAAAGTGAGAAGACGATCAATCGTAATGTTGTCAGTTTTATTATACTCAGTTAAAAGACTTAGTTCTAGTCATTTGATCTGTGAACATTAAGTTTCGATGTAGCAAACTAATGTTTTAAATCCCATTTGATGGTTTCGTCGAAAAAATTCTCCACTGGAAATTGTGTTACATTAAGATCTTTGACTAATACTTTTCGTGGTATTTTTAAATACAGTAAGCAAATAACAGTTCTGCATATAGAGTACAGAATACATTTTGTTAGAACCGTTTTTTTATGTTATCAATGAAGTCAAAAGTTATCTCTTTGAATACAAAGACAAGATTTTAGATGCTCCACAAACCACAATAAGGCAGATGTAGATTATTTAATGATAGTAACTAGGTAAACTGTGTCCATCTTGTGTCCCTTGTTAAACTATAGAGATGATCTTTCTCACTATAATGAAGGTGTTGCTTCAACCTATGTTCAATTTTTATTTGATTTTCTTTGAGATTCTATCACAGAAACCTATTTTTAGAGGTTTATCGGTTACCGTTCATTATTAAATTCTTTTAAAATATTTATAGGCAATCATTTTTACAATAAGTTTTTCTATGGTCACACACCAAATTTGAAGTTACTATGTCGAATATAAATTTTTAGCACTGTCATGAAGCGATTTCACTAGTACACAAGGTCTGTATTACATAGTTTGCCTCTGAATAAATGAAAAGTTAGATCATATGATTTAACCTCAGTTTTGTTCCTACTTCAACTTCTAGCTGTCTATCTTCTGAATTTAGTTGGTTACAACTGCTCATTATAGAACTCCGCCTTACTAAAATGAAAAAAAAAAACCACTCGTAGATTAACTCATTTATACAATATGGATATCAAAATCATAGTGATAAGCTTACTTTGAAGTAATATTCTTTCAGTGGTATTGTGGTGTATGCTACTAATGTCAACAGATATAAGTAATATGTTTTGTCAATAGAAAGTGAAATGACTAGAGGCAGAAGATAAAGAAGATCAAAGAAAAGAGAACGAGAACAAACAATGATTGGTATGGAAATAAAGGAACAATAAAGTTTGAGACATTTGATCGTCTTTTGCAAATGGAACAGTCAAATTTGAGACAATTGATTATCATATTTCAAATGAAGTATGTAATATATTGTTCTCAGATTTTACTAAGACGTTCCATTATTTTGTGTTCAAATACGTTTAGTTGTCCCCCAATGGTGTTCTTGTTCACTACAATAGGTCATACAAAGTATCGAATTACAAGTCATCCCTATGAATCACATGAATACCCTTTAATAAATGATAGAAGATTTATTGTAACTTAACATTCCCTAAATAATAATTCCCCTGTTTTTTTATTGAAATATTATATAAGTAGTCTAAAGTTATTTCTGTTAATTTTTTCCTGTGGTTAAGTATGGTCAGAAAATTTTTTTTGTTTATTCACTTACGTTTAAGGTTTTAGTTACACATGAATTAATTTTTATATTTACAATTGAATGATTTTTGAATAAAAACTAATCAGTAATTCATTAAATTATTTAAACAAAATAAATTGACTTACTTACCAATCAAAATTTGGAAATCATGAGTATACATACTACTGATCTTACTGTTTATATTAATTTGATGTCATAAACAATAAGATAAGTTAGCAAAGATGGATAGTGGCTAGCAGTGGAATCCAGGTCACGCGTTTCGTCCTATTTGGGACTCGTCATCTGAATGTACCTGCATCTCAGAGCTGATGTTCACTATGAGACTCGAACCCAGCACCGTCCGCTTCAAACGCCATGGCGTTATCCACTCAGCTACTGAATCCTGATAGCCACCTGCTTGTGCAATGAGTGAAGTTAGAGACTCACTAGTTGCAGTCGTAAACATCAATGGGAAGATTCAAACAAACAATAATAAGTGAATAAGATAAGTTGTTATCAAAATCTCTTGTCTGTAAATATATACTACTTAAAAGACTTTGAGAGTTTAAGCAATTTCTCTCTAGGATTTGGTAGTCTTTATTCTTCAATTATTTTACTAAAAACTACAATGATTTATCAAATCAGATTTCACTAGAATCACATTTAATAATGTAGTTGGGGTTTGGAAAACTGGATTTTGTTGATTATCTCCTTAAAGTAGCATTTATCAAAGCTATGAAATACTGTGATAAGGTTTTATACGATGTAGATAATTTTCTAAATATTGGTTTCTTTTTGAACTTCTTGTAAGTACAATGAATAAACTGCAAATTTTTTCTCATTTTATTTTTACACTACTTATAAAGTTTACTGTTAATGGTTTAAAAGTAGAGTAACGCACCTTTTTGCAGTGAATGAAGTAATATTTTAAGAAAATATTACCGTTACTTTCGTAACCTAAACAATTCTTCAAGTTTGGAAAAAAAATCCGAGCTGTTAAAAAGTGCTTCGATTAGCAATGACTTTAAAGTTTATCAAAAGCAACTAATCTAATTAATTACCAGTTGATGATCGTTTTTTTTTTTGATGAAACTAGAAAACGGGACACTAAAAGAAATCTTGAATTAGATACAGTATTACTATTGATATGTTAGTAGCATACTAGTCGTGTTATAATAATATCCATAAACAATAGCTATTGGGCAGTTTCACTACCGTTCACCTAGCTATTAAATTCACCAACAATGAGGAGCATCGTAACAGGATATCATTTGAAGATGTACTCATTTCCAGGAGGATAGATGGGTTTTTTTTAAAAAGGTAGTTAAGTGGTATACATGGATTGACTGGTTTATCTATTTCTATATCTGGTTAATTGTGATTATTAAGAACAGTTGTTTACTCAAATATTCTTTGTTTTTAAATATTTTATGTGGATTTCAAAAATTCTCAAGCAGATGGAATATGTGTATTTATCGAAATCTGCTATTAAGAGATGAATAATCTATTAATTTTAAGCAAAGATGGATAAATACTAACCTTAAAATCCAGGTCACGCGTTTCGTTCTATTTGGGACTTGTCAACTGAGTGCATCTGCATCTCACAGTTGATGTTCACTCTGAGACTCTAATTCAGTACCGTTAGTTTCAAACGTCATTGCGTTATCCACTTACCTACTGAGTTCTGATAGCTACTTATTCGTGCAATGGGGTGAAGTTTAAATTCACTTGGTATTGCTTTACTTGAATCTTCACATTAATGTTTAAAACTGCAATTGATCAATCTTTTATTGGCCAAATGTGCGTGCTATGCGTACTACCTCAATATTGCCTTAATTTACAAGCACTATAAACAAATCTGTGATGAATCCAATTGACGAGTCGCAAATAGGACGAAACGTGTATCCTGAATTCCACTACTAGACACTATCCGTTTCTACTTATAATGCTTGTGAATTAAGGCAATAATGAGGCAATATGTACAGTATGCACATATGCCAATAAGAGACTGATCAATTGTAGGTTCTAAACATCAATGTGAAGTTTTAATTAGACAACACTAAGTGACTTTAATAATTTTATATTAAAGAAACTAGTTAAGTACTTGTAAAAAAAGCACTTGTAATAACTTATTTGAAGTGTCCTTGTTTTTTTGTTTGTTAAGTAACTATGTGATTCAAAGATATCCAGACAATATGACAGTTTGTCAAAGTGGTTAACTAATTTTTTTTTATCTTTCGTTTGATGTCAACTTTGTTGTTTATAATGCCAATGGGATGAATAATGTTTTATGCTAACAAATAAACAATTGACTGAATTAGTAGTATATACTAACAAGTAACTTTTTTCTTTTAACATTTTTAACGTTCCCATTTAAATTCTACTTGATATTAACTTTGTCATTATTTTAAAGATAGAATTTAGAATATAAGTAGTATAGTATAGTGAACGAGAACAGAAGTAGGGACAATCGAATATATGTGAATAGAAAATAACAGAACATGTTAGCAGAAACTGAGAACAATGAAGTAAATCCTTCATTCGAAATATGATAATCAATTGTCTCAAATTTGACTGTTCCGCTTCCAACAGACGATCGTCTCAGACATTATTGTTCGTTCATTTCCACATCAATCATTGTTTGTTCTCGTTCTCTTTTCCTTGATCTTCTTAATCTTCTACCTCCAGACATTTCACTTTCTATTGAAAATATATACTACTTATGTATGTCGACATCAGTAGCACACATCACACCCGTTCTTCATTTAAAGCAGTCAAAAGTAAGAGACCTGGCAACAGTGGGTTAAAAAGAATAAAAAGAGATAATTAGAACAAAAAATGATTGCTGTGGATACGTAAAAACAATGAAGTCTGAGACCACTGACTGACATTTCGCAAATGAAGTATTTACTATATGGTCTCAGACTTTACAAATATGTTCCGTAATTTTGTGTTCACATACATTCGATTTTCCCCACTTGAGTTCTCGTTCACTACAATAGTATGCATTTTTGTACAGTGAAGAAAACTAATCCTGTTTATTTTGCTCGGTGCATTTTTTTGGATATGCGAAAGAATAAAACACAAACTTTATAAGCATTTTATGTCATTCTACACGAAGATCATCATGATTTCAAAATTTCCATAATTTTGTTTAACAAATTTTAGAATGATGAAAAACTGATGCATAAGGTAATACTGAGGAAGTTTCAAGTGACTTCAAATATATTCATCCAGAAGTTTAACTCTTACTTGAATACCTACTTACACCTCTTACCCCTCATGGAGAAGCATAGGCCACTCACCAGCATTCTACATCCAACTCAGTTCTGGGCAATCCTTTCCAGTTCTTTCCAGTTGCCATCCATTCTTTTTATGTCTACTTACAATTCCCGATGCAGTGTGTTCTTCGGATTCCCTCGTTTTCGTTTCCCTTCAGGACTTTATGTTAATCTTTGCCTCGTGATGCAATTTGATCTCTATAATAAATGCCCTATTCATTTTCATCGTCTTTTCCAGATTTCCTCTTCATCTGGAAGCTGATTTGTTCTCTCACATGGTAGGCTGTTCCTGATGGTATCTGACCAACGGACATTAGATATCTTGCGTAAGCAATCGATTGTAAATACTTGTAGAAGTTTCACTCTAGTTACATATATTTTTGTAAACTTATTTCCTAGGTACATTTTATATTCCATATTGATATCTTCTAGGTATAATGGTGAAGTGACAAGCGCACTTTTGTCTTGGTATAGTACCAAACCCTTTCTAAATTAACACGGTGGACATATCTGATTTATATACATACAGATTTTTAAATATGAACGATATGATTCAAATTATTTACTATTACAGTTATCAGTCGTATTAAGTTTAAATAAACTTATTAATGAATAAGCGAAGGTGGATGGTGGCTAGCAGTGAAATCCAGAACGCGCGTTACATTCTCTCTGAGACTCGTCAGCTGGTCGTACCTGCATCCCGGAGTTGATTACACTGTTAGCCACTATCCATCTTTGCTTATGATGCTTGTGACCTAAGGCAACATCTGCACTGGATGCACATATGTCAATAAAAGACTGATTAATTTCAGACCTTAACAACAATTGGAAGATTCGAACAAACAATGCTAAATGAATTTCATCATTGAATCTTTTTAATGTGAGTAATAATTTTAACAGTTCATTCTAATAATAAACAATATCTAGATAACTGAATTTCAACTAATTTGACCGTGGTTTGTATTCACTGATCCTTCTGTTATTACATAACATACAATTATGTGTCATAAAAGAACTAATTTTGGAGTATTATGATATTTCACATGTTGAAATATTGTGTATTGTAAAGCTGAAAACTGAAGTTAGAAAGTCTGGTGTATAAAAATGGCGATCAATATTTGTATTGATTATTGATATAGTCGACCATGTTTTCAGTATACCTGATTGATTAGAAGATACAAACTAAGTATAATTAGTGTACTAATAAAAGGAAATTTTTATAATTTTACGTTCATTCAGCTATCATGATATGTGTTATACTGGGACGGCTTTATAAATTTGTATTTATGATCCCTGATATTAAGGTAACATACATAATTTATTCCGGAGAACCTTATCAGGTGATAATATCTGGATATTGCTTATTGACTAAAGTTAGGAAGTCACGAATAATGAGAAAAAAACCGTTTGTTACAACAAAATTCATTGCTACAAATAACCATGAAATAGTGAATGTATCAATGGTAAACCACCATTGAAAGCCTGGAAACACTGAACGGCCATTTCTTCCTAGTATGGGACTACTCAGCAGCACGCATCAACAATCCCGCAGGTGGGATTCGAACCCAGGACCGGTCCTATGGTTTAGAAGTTAAGCATTCGAGCTCGAAATCGATAGATCCTGGGTTCAAATACCGAGACTAGGATCGTTGATGAACACTGCTCAGTAGTCCCATACTAGGAAGAAACGGTCGTCCAGTGTTTCAAGGCGTTCAATAATGGTCTAACATTGATCCATCATGATATCAATCTAAACTCAACAATCTCCACAAGCTTATACTGATAATCATGAAATAAAAGATTTGAGTTAAATTTCAGAGATGAGAACACGTTGATTCCATATTAGCTGACAAATACACTTATATAGATATAAGAATGAGCTTTCATCAACACGATAATAAGTCTTATTTGTATAGATAGCTTTATAGTGTGAAATAGATGAGTATAACACTGATTACAGACCAAACGCTAATTTTTATAAGAAAATATTTAAAGGTTAATTTTTCTATATTGGAAAAATTATGATAAATGATTAACGAATTATTACACAAATGGAAGTTGGTTAGATTATCATAATATTCAAATGTGTTAATTTATGAATTAATCTGAATATGAAGTTATGAGATCAACAGATTACACAATATTTGGTACGCCAGTTGACCAACATTTCCTGAATGGGTTAGTTTTAACGGGAATCAAGCAAACGTATGAGGTAAATATTCACTATAGGTATTTGAAATCAAAAAAGTGGCTAGAGCAATTTGGAAAAAGAAATTCGAAAGGAACAAGAAGTCTTTTATTACTTCCACTAGTATAAGGTATTTTAATGATCAAGGTAACGACTGTGATTATGAGAATTTCATAATTACACATATAATAGATTTATTGGAATGACTACCAGTAGGTATAATATTCTAGTACATGATTTTCGTGTTGGACGTTCGAGTCTTTCCATTGATGGAATACAGATACATCCAAATAAGACAAAACGCAAGCCCTGGATTCCACTGTTAACCACCATCCATTTCTGATTATAATTCTGGTTTGAAGTTGCTTAGCCATATAGTATCATTGTCTAGTAAGTTCTAAGAATTCTGTAATTCTGTACAAAATATTGAATTTTGAACTATATTAGACTTAATATTAGTTAAATTCATTCACTATTGTTTGTTTGAATCTCCCCATCGATTTGTTAGGACTGCAACTGGTCAGTCTCTAATTGGCATATGTGCATACTGTGCGTATTGCCTCGATATAGCCTTAATTCACAGTAATCAGGACTCAGTGGCCGAGTGGATAACGCGATGGCGTTTGAAGCGAGGGTACTGGGTTCGAGTCCCAGAGTGAACATCAACTCTGAGATGCAGGTACATTCAGCTGACGAGTCCCGAATAGGACGAAACGCGCGTCCTGGATTCCACTGCTAGCCACTATCCATCTCTGCTTGATATTAGTTGTTTCATTACATAAGTATATAATTATGTCCTAATTTTTTTGCAGCATGAACCAATAGGAAACACAGGAAAAAGTTATCTATCAAGAAATGATGTAAGAAAATGAATAGTCATTTCGAATATTGTTTAAATTAACTGTCAGTTATAGTAAATAGAAAAAAAAGGAACAATTATAATCATCTATCATTTATTTAAATAAATATGATTATGCAAATAATGATACTATATATTAGTAATAATACCATAGTAATGATGTGGTGTGGCCTACTTATATCCACATAAGTAGTATATGGTGATAGTCAGACATAGAATATATTTTGGCAGAAAATCGATAAGGAACGAACAGGAATGAAGCGCAATCGGTATGAAAATACATGAACAATGAAATTAGAGAAGATGAACTGATATTTGTAGAAGGACCAATCAAGATTGAGACAATTGATTGTTATTTTGCAAATTAACTGTTTACTGTATCGTTATCAGAATTTAGTGAGATAGTCTGTTATCTGTGCTTACATGCATTCGATTGTCCCCAGTTGTGTTCTTGTTCACTACAATGATACTTATATAGTGAAATTACTTTTACATTGACATAGTTAAATGTACTTAATATTACTGTTTAATTTTTTATATATAATAATGAAATTCAATTGTTTTTTACTGTTTCTATTCTGTTATTTGCTTAATGAAAAAATATGACATCTTTTGATAGATTTCATTTTCATTAGTTAGTCCAGGTTATTTTTGGGTTCTTACTTGGAAAGTATTTGGTTTTCAATTTTTATGTAATAATATACTTATTGATTATTTATACACTCAAATATAAATCAAAATTTGTAATTTTAGTATGTTGAGAATTATCAGAGTGGTATTATAAGCAAAGATGAATAGTGGCTAGCAGTGGAATCCAGGACACGCGTTTCGTCCTGTTTGGGACTCGTCAGCTGGAGTGAACGTCAACTCTGAGATGGAGGTACATCCGGCTGACGAGTCTTGAATAGAACGAAACGCGCGTCCTGGATTCTACAGCTAACCACTATCCATCTTTACTTATAATGCTTGTAAAATTAAGGCTATATTAAGTCGATACGCACAGTATGCACAAATGCCAATAAGAGATTGATCAATTGTAGTTCCAAACATCAATGGGAAGAATCAAACAAACAATACCAAGTGAATTTATCAGAGTGGTAGTTTAAATGTTCCTTGGATTAGAACTTTGAAATCATGAATACTCCTGGCATAAACGAAGATTTTTTTTACCCATTATTCTATTAATTGTATCATTCACTTATAGCTAATTTGTAGATGTTCAAGACATTATCTGAAAATGATTGAAATAGAAATTAAAATTTAACCCACTTATTTACCATATAAATTTAATACATTCTTATATTTATGACAGTAATACATACCATTATGTTTATTAGATGTTTTATTAGAGAATAATGGGATATAACCAAAAAGATCATTAATTTGCCTACATCCCTGAAATAATTTTCATACTATTCCATCCACCAGACATCAATTAAAACTGAATTATCAATTTGATTTCTTATACGTTGATTAGTAAAACATTTTGGACAAAAACAATCCCAACGTTTACTAAGTAAAAGATGTATTTATTATTAGCTTTATTCAGTATTATATTTTTAGTACAATATAGAATTCTCAGCACAATGTATTTCAACAAGTTTCCGTTTCTTACTTCTTGGTCACTCCTGACGATAAATATCGAGTGATCACCAGTTAGAAGTTAGCAGTCCAATAAATCGACATCTGAATAATGTGCATTCTTTTCGCTGTATATTGCCAGCACCCACTCAATTCTTTTATTTCATGATTATCAGTATAAGCTTGTGGAGATTGTTGAGTTTAGATTGATATCATGATGGATCAATGTTAGACCATTATTGAACGCCTTGAAACACTGGACGACCGTTTCTTCCTAGTATGGGACTACTGAGCAGTGTGCATCAACGATCCTAGTCTCGGTATTTGAACCCAGGATCTATCGATTTCGAGCGCGAACGTTTAACCTCCAAACCATAGAGCCGGTCCTGGGTGTAACACTTTTCAGAAACGCACCTGAATAGGTTATGCGATTAATAGCCATAATGATGCATTATGACAAACAAAAATTAGATAATTTGTTGAAATGTCTAGATGATGGGACCAGGTAGCCCAAATATTCAAGCATGCCTCCCAAATGTATAAATCATCTCAAATAACATAGATATTATCAATTAGGTACTTGACAGGCTAGAACTTATGTTTTTTACTATGAACAGAAAGTGTTTAGTGCATTGAAACTGTTGGAAGAAAAAGTTAAGTATGATTTTTGTGAGAATTTCAATTTTAATAAATTTTATATTGGCTCACTTGTGTAGACATAATGCTACTTACTTTAACTTATGAAAAACGATGTATGTATATTTGTATGTATGAATAAATGAAACAATTAATAGCTGAGTTTTATTGATTAAAATATTGTAAATTCTATTCCCCTTTTCATGTATTTTACTTAAGGCATCCTTTTGATAGTAGTATTATTATTATGTCTCACAAAGAAAATGTGAATATAAACTAACTAACAGATCCTTTGTTACCTTCCTGAATTGCATTGATTGAACAATTATTTGTGAAATCAATTTATCATTTTCATTTCTAAAAGAATCATTTAATTTCAATCAACAGATAAATTATATGCAAACTCAAACTATCTAACAGCATAATATCGGAAATTTTCATATGAAACAAATGTCCTAACAACGATGCTTCTAAATTTAGTTATAAATATAAACGATTGAGAAATAAAACGATTATTATTAATGACTATCTGGACTGTTTGGCTACTTGGATAATGGGTTGGAGTTTGAAATCAAAGGTACTGGGTTTGAATCTCAACGGGAGTATCAACAGTTGGATTTACATACACTCAGTTAATGAGTCCTAAATAGTACAAAACTCATATTCAAGACTTCACTGCTAACCAAAATCTATCTATATGTTGAGTCGGCTTCCGAAGAACTCTAACAGAGCCTCCAGAGGCTCATAAAGAGCCCCAACCAATCAGTGATTAATTAGAAGTTGTGTGAAGTTATGTTACTAAAATAACGAGATCCTGATTGGCTGACTAACACACTGCTACTATGTTTGGCAGTATTCCAGAACTTTCGGTAAAACTCAAGGTCTCTTAAATTACTATAAAATCCCTGTATTTTCTGTACATGAATGAACCCTGCAGTAAAGTGCTTCCCTCACACTTTGTGCCTTTTCTCTGGTCTTCAAGTCGGTGTATAGTTCTAGCTCGGGTGTACGGAACTAGCTTAGGGAAGCGAATATAGCGTTCACAATCGGCCAGATGTAACACTATATTCAATGAATAGTGACAAAATAGATATATTGAATCAGTCTATAAAAGATGAGCACATGGAAACAAACACTAGCCAGAGTTCAATTGTGAATATTCACGATAGGACAGCTTAAACTCCTACTGATAATAATATATATTTTTATTGTTAACATTCTTCATCAAATGATTTAACAATTTATTCCATGGACAATTCATTTTATTTTACACGTACTCATATCATGTAAAACAATTAAGCAGGTTTATTTTGTAATTAGTTATGCTTGTTGAAACAGCTTCTTGTTCCTCCTACTTTATTTTTTAATTTCATTATAAAATATTTAGATTATTTGATCTTTGTTTGTTTTAAAGTTTCAAATAATTATATTAGCTTCATATTTGAAACAACCTGATCTTAATGTATTAACTTAATTACAATGAGATACACGTCTTTGTTCTTAATTTGAAAGGGTTTTGTGACTAGTGGAGTTCAACCAGATCTGTTGTGAGATCGCAACTCACTGAAGACATTAGTGGACAATGGTACAATTTCGTGTATCGGTTGAAGTTAGACATTAACACCATTGGATGCCGGCTCAGTGGTCTGAAGATAAAGCATTTGCACATGAGACCGATGGGTCCTGGGTTCGAATCCCGCAAGCGGGATTGTGGATGCGCACTGCTGAGTAGTCCCATACTGGGACAATGACTCTAGGTTTTCCATGGTGATCTAGCTTCAATAGACTCATGAATTCAACTGTAAAGCCTTATTCCTAATCATAGTTTTACAAAATATTATCTCAGTTAAACAAAATTATCAGTATATGACTTATTTTAATTGTATGATATGAAATGATGTACTAATTAAAAATAAATAGACACTTAAATGAACTAACATTCTATTTTTATTATAATTTATTCATAGTTAAAAGGTTCTTATCACTACTATTGAACAATGAATTATGTTTGCTAATCATAAATTTATTATGTATGCAAACTATTTTTTAAAATTCCCACCATTTTTTTTTGTTTAATACCAAAAAATGACAGGGAAATTTGAATATTTGAAATTGGTATTTATAAACTTTGATGATTTAATATTTTTTTTCATCAATGAATTCAATAGGTGGTCTAATAGAATATAGAATTTCATAGAATGAATATCATTCCACATCAATGAATTAAGTGAAACACTTTAAAAGAAAAAAGAGAAAAAAGAAAAAAGAAAAAAACAAAGAAGAAAAAAGAGAAAAAATGAAAAAAGAAAGTTTTTTTCTTTTTCATAAAATGAAATTTACTATCACTAAACTATTGAATAAGGAAATTTAAACAATTATGTAAATCTATTTTTTGAAATAAAAAGAGAAAGAGGAAAGTATTAAGTGAAGCATTACAAATTGAAAATTAAAAACAAAACAAAATAATTGATGCATAAAAATTTTGAAACTGCCTGATTTCATTATGAGGTGTGAATAAGTTGTAGTTTTTAAACTATACATATTCTTTTTTTTAATGAGATGGATACTTTCGTTTTTTGCATTGTAGAGTTGTGATGTATGCTACTTATATCGAGATAAGTAGTATATAACACTAGTCAGAAATAGAATGTCTAGCAACAGAATGTTGAGAAGATAGTGAAGGAAAGAACGAGAACAGAAAGTAATTGGTATGGAAATGAATGATATTTGCCAAAAGGAACAGTCAAGTTTAAGATAATTGATTGACATTTAGTAAATTAAGTGATCATTGTATGAATAAATTAATATATTTGTAATATTATATAGTTAAGATCATGAGTCAATTAAAGCTAGACCATCATGGAAAACATGGAAGCACTGGACGGCCGTTTTGTCCTATTGTGGGACTTTTCAGCAGTGCGTATCCACGGTCCTGCCTCGCGAGATTCGAACCCAGGACCTACTAGTCTCGCTCCAGAGCACTTAACTACTAGACAACTGAGCCGGCATCCAACGGTGTTAATGTTTAACTTCAACCAATCCACGAAATTGAACAACACATCCACCAATGTCATCAGTGAGTTACTATCTCACAACAGACCTGGTTGAACTCCACTGGGTACTGCTTCTCACTAGAACTCAGTGTAAGCCATTTCTCTGAAGAAGTGAAGTTACGAAACGTCAGAAAATCTAATTTTTCTATTCATTGGGATATTACAAATATATTAATTTATTTATAACAATCTACCCAATGCTCAATTTATTCATAATTACTGTAGAGTTCTCAGAGCTTAATAAAACGCTTTGTAATTTCAAGTTTGAATAAATTCGATTGTCCCCATTGTTGTTCTCGCTCACTACAGTATGTTTCAGGGGATGTGAATGGATCAAGAGACAGTCTAAAAATTACATTTTCATACTTGCTGTTAATTAAAAAAATTACAGGTAAACATTTCCTTTAGGTACATAAGATGTTTGGACAGAAATTCATCTAGCATATGTTTATATCTATTAAGATACTTGGAAATATATATTGCTTTCTCTTCAGATTCCTGTTACTTGAACTAGTTAGTGTAGGAAACTGTAAAATATAATGAATGTTTGATGTAATATACACCAAATACATTCAAACTTATAGTGTCATTATCGTTTTGTGCCTAGTGATAAATATTAGTATTTATGATTTTAATGCCATTTAGCTGAAATAAATAGATTGGTAGGGGTAATCTCGAGATATTTGTTTCAACACAAAATGATACTAAATACAATGGTTAGATAACTAAGTCAAAAAAATCTAGTATAAACCAAAAGTGAATGTTACCAAAATATGATTTTTATAAACAGAAAAGATATAATAATGGTATGTTTACATTGTATATGGTAACAGTATTTGAACTTATATAGTGGGGAATAGTTTGCATAGCTAGTGCGCCGCTAGTAATTAAATACTTGATGGTTTGTAAACTTATTTGTTTCATAGCCTATCCTTAGTATCTAGAATGTATCCAGCTTTTATGATTGACTTGTGTACCGTTTTGGTTTTGAGGACGAATAAAAAGAGATAGCTATATTGACTGAGGTTTATTAGTTTCAGCTATGTTCAGTACCTAAATGGATAACGCGATGACGTTTTAGACGAACGGTACTTGGTTCGAGTCCCACATTAAACACCAACTCTGAGATTGAGGTATGTCCAGTTGACGAGTCCCAAACAGGACGAAACGCGTGTTCTGGGTTCCACTACTAGACACTATCCATCTCCGCTTATAATGCTTGTGTCAATAAGAGACTGATCAACTGCAGTTCTAAACATCAATGAGAAGATTCTACTAAACAATATCAAGTACGTTTTCATGCTCTTTCATCTGAATAATTCATTGATCACATCTCCGGCTTCATCAGTGTATGATATAAGGGCCATTACTTCACCCAGTATTTTAGACACTTTTTGTTAACGAATGTCAGCTGTCATTAACCCAGGTCCAAGGTTTTGTATAGTCTACCTTTAGCTAATTAATAAAGAATAGATGTTGTAACGAATGTCCATTACACTTTCATAGAGAGTCATGAAACGGCGATGACGAAAACATCTATATATTTATATTATATGGATTCAGTATACTTAATTATTGATTCAAATCAGGGTAACAAATCACACTGTTGATAATACACAACCGGATTACTGTACATTAGGATTATTCGCTATATATATTTAATAATACATTTCACGGTTATTCTGTGAAATGTTTCATGTCAGTCAAACTTCTTGGAGGAATAATCATTTGCAATTTTATGATTTACCATTATGTTTGATATTCATCAATTATTTTACTCATCATTCAACGAGCCTTAGAAACCGAAGAACCTAGCACTAATTTACACTGACCCAAGTTGCCACACCATATCAGTACATTAAGATAAGATTACCAAAGTGATTACCGAAGAAGTAGTGAAAATGGTAGAAAAACAGATTGGCTAGAGGGAAAATGACTCATAGTAGAAAAACGATCCCACTGACTGGAAAATTGGACATTTCGGAACTCAGGATCGAAAGGGTAGAACATTAGTAAAGTTGTTGTCAGGGGAGTGTCTAGCTAAACCGTAGAAATCTAACTTCTGCCAACAGATGAATACGTGTTGTGCATATATTTGTAGGGCCAGTGAAGTGTCATTGAGCCCTAGCCAAATCATCCGGCAGTTGGGTCACTGTTTATGGAACAGATCATCGATATCCGTCAAGGTCAAGGACAATTAACGCACATCAGTTAATTGTATACCATGAACTGGCTCATGCTGTGCTGGTCTCGCTATTTTCTCTGTACTCATTCTTCCTAATATATTTTCATAATAACATCGTTTGTGTTATACAGTCTTCAAAGCAGCCATAGTACTTTGATACGTCGAAGGGGTAATGCACCTCGAGGTGTGACTTCGATGTTAGTTGGTTCGTCACACCGTTCCCGTCTAACTTGAGTAGGCCTCCAATCATTCGATAGGGATCATCAACGTTGATGATCAATATATTTGTCCTGATTTCTCTTTTGGAAATCGCTTTATTGTTTAAGTCTTCATTAAATTAGTTGTCTGTCTATTGTTCAAGGAGAACAGAAAACTCAACATTTCGTCAGCATCTCCACCAAGTACGAGAGTTGGAAGTAGACATGAAAAGAATAAATAGCAACTGGAAGGGATTGCCCAGAACTGAGTTGGATGTAGAATGCTGGTGAGTGGCGTATGCTCCTCCATGAGGGGTAACAGGCGTAAGTAAATGAGCAAGTAAGCTAGATGTACTTAAATACTAGTGTTGATATTCCCGTTGAGATTCAAACCCAGTACCTTTGATTTCAAACTCCAACCCATTATCCAAGTAGCCAAACAGTCCAGATAGTCATTAATAATAATCATTTTATTTCTCAATCGTTTATATTTATAACTAAATTTAGAAGCATCGTTGTTAGGACATTTGTTTCATATGAAAATTTCCGATATTATGCTGTTAGATAGTTTGAGTTTGCATATAATTTATCTGTTGATTGAAATTAAATGATTCTTTTAGAAATGAAAATGATAAATTGATTTTGCAAATAATCATTAAGTTTATTAAGGTTATCAAATCTTATCGCTCCCACCTCATGGGCATATGCGTTAGTTGTTATAACGTATTGATTTTGATAAACTGCTTCCTTTCAAACTAAATCCTAGACAAACTATGACGATGAATAATCTTGAAGTTCGCTAAACCCTCAATCTTTTGAAGTTAAACATTTGTATTGCGCAATGTTAGAAAAGAGGAATTTCATATCTTTTAAACGTCAGTCTTAACGCCCAATTTTATGGGTTGTTTGAATCTCCATACTAGGACGAAACGACTATCCAATTCTTCCAGGTTTTCAATGGTGGTCTAACATCAATCGATTCATCATTTCAATCAAATAACACGTTTTAGTTAGCTAGAAAATTTGTTTGTTATTTAATTAATTCTTAAACTCTAATGTTTCAACGTAAGAGAATTTCAGTGAGATTAAATGTGTTTAAAAAGATAGACATTCAGAATGATTTACAATTTAACGTAGTACTACTGAATTGTTAATAATAAGTAGTATTAGGCATGCCCTATGATAGTACCAATTATATTTTAATCCTTTACATAAAAAAAAGATTTCAGGGACAAAAATGTATTTTTCTAATCGATATTTTCCCCAGCTATCTACATGTTACGTATGACATTGCAATTGTGAACATGTTCAATGTATTTCATTTTGATGAATAAATAAAACGTAAAATGTCAAAGCTATATCTATAAAAGACTATCAATATAAATCAATAATGGGTTTTCGGTTTGATTTAATCGAATAAGTAATTATTTTTCTTTGCATTTCAGAAAACATAATTTAGGATCAAAATGGAATGTGTACCCCAAGTCTTTTTTTTCTTTTTTTTTACAGTGGAATGGTCAGTTTATGTAAATATAGAGTTTTAAATAATTGAAAATTATTGTGATTTTGTAAATCAGTCATAGAGATATGTTTAGCGCATTTTTAGAGAATTAGTTTTCTACTGGATGGGGTCGCTAGCCCCATGACCAACCCTCCTCCTTTATCCGGGCTTGGGACCGGTAGTAGCCCCCGGAGGGGCTACAGGTGGAGTTCATTGAGATACGTAGTTTTAAATAAGTTTAGAATATGGATAAAATGAATGATATTTGTTTTAATAATTTCATTAGGCCAGTTAAAAGATTTATGGAACTTTGATTCATTTTTAACATTTTCTATACTTTAGGAATATAGTCTCTGGTCTATATGGCTATTAATAATGAACATAACATCATTTACAATTTATTGATGGTCAGTTTACGGTTTTTTTAAGATGTATTATTATTATTCAGTTATAAATAAGCAGATTTTAACAAGCTACTGAATACTAATTCTTATTCTATAATTATTTCTGACATATGTCACTTTCAAGTAAAACTTTTTTGTATATCCACATACATTTAACTAAGCAAGCACTTCCCGATATGGTTGTCTATATTAATTTGCTATGTTGACAGAATTGAGCAGGACCTAGTTTACAATTAAGTTCAGGTCTGGAATAACAGAGACAACTGGTTTTACGATGACTAACAATGCGACCATTACTATTCCACTTGTTTGCTTGGATTGTAACATGGCTTCAGACTAAACTGATGAGAGTTGAAAATAATATTATCACCAAATGCTGAATTTACATGAACTCAGTTTCTGATTTAGTTTAGTTATTTTTTATCAACTTATAAATGTTTCACCCCATTGTACATGCAAGTGGCTATCAGGACTCAGTGGCTAGGTGGATAACGTGATGGCGTCTAAAGCAAACGGTACTTGGTTCGAGTCTCAGAGTGAACACCAACTCTGAGATGCAGGCACATCCAGCTGACGAGTCCCAAATAGGACGAAACGCGCGTCCTGAATTCCACTGCTAGCTACTACCCATCTTTGCTTATAATGCTTGTGAACTAAGGCTACATCGAGGCAATACACACAGTATGCACATATGGCCAATAAGAGACTGATCAATTGCAATCCTAAACATCAATGGGACGATTCAAGCAAACAATAGTGAGTTTCACATAGTTGTTTAATATATCACCATGCATACCTCACTGAGATAAATGCTTAACTGAATAACTAAAAAAATAAGATGAAAATTTAAGCATTAAGACACTGTTGTTTTAATGAAAACACTGCGATCAATGGACATAATTGATCGCAATCTTTGCCAACGGTTAGAATGCTTATTTTTTATCAATGTGAAGAAATGTTCTTGAACGTCCCTACACTCATTGTTTTGAGTGTAAAAATTGAATAAAAATGTTAAGAATATCTTTTCAAGGTCCCTATGACGACGAAAATGCTCCGTAGGTTCTTACGTTGTATTGTTAAACTTGCGTCGGTGAGTTTTTTTAAAGCTGTGTTGAAGGTGATGAATTCCCTAAATATTTCTATGACCGATTAAATCCGCATGGAGCACTTCTGGGGTTACTGCCGGTCCCAAGCCCAGATAAACGAGGAGGGTTAGGCATGCGGTTAGTGACACCATCCCGTAGAAAACTAACTGGCTAAAAGAACGCTAACCAGAAACAATAATTCAAACCATTTAAACTCTGTCCTGGGAGTCAGAAGGTCTTCATTTACAAGAGTTATAACGCCTCATGATGAAAGCAAAGTTCCTTCGGAAGTCACAAGGTCGATGCACACTTTTGTGAATTTTGTTCTTAATTTCACTGAAAAACAATCACACAAAGCTAAACTGAAATACTTGGAAACTTTGGAACCAGTAGAAGTAAATAAGACGTTTTTCTTAAAATTTGGTAAAATATACATTTAGTCACCATTCTATCGCTTATTCGTCAGTCTAAATGCTGAGCTTTATCATTGAGCCCTATCTTCTGTATTAGAATCTCTAAAATCCACAAACTTCATACACAAATATAATTCGAAAATCTATTAAATCTAATTCATGGTCACTTTCCAACGTATTAGCTAAGATTTCAACATTTTAACTCCACTGTACTTGATCGTCGTCATAGATACATGTAGAGAAAAAAATTCACTGATCAGTCTTCTTTCTTTTTTTTATATTTCTGTCTAATTCTCAAATTCAATTAGGTTTGTTCCTGTCTCAACATAAAAATGAAATATTAAAATTTAATAGACTATGTCATATTGAAATATAGAGCATAAGAAATATGACAAAGTTAAAATGTGTGAATGAATAACTACTAAGGTAAACCAACATTTAATTAATTATTGTATCGAGTTACAGGGTTTTCGCCTCACCAAAAAACAAACAAACAATTTGTTTGTGTATGCCAATTTCAAATAGAGAATTCAATAACAAGTAAATGTATAGGTTAGCTATTTTTGAGCATCAATGATTTTTCAATTATGTTATCAGTTTGTAATGGACACTTCGGATTATCCAACTTTTACAAGTATCATTATCCTTAAAAAAAGATGTTATTTAGTTGAAGTATGTCTGTGAATATAAATAATAATGAATCATAGATCAGAAGGGGTTTTGTGGAGATTTCAGTATTTTCATAGTTGAATTCATGAGTCAATTGAAGCTAGACCACCATGAAAAACCTGGAAGCACTGGACGGCTGTTTCGTCCTATTGTGGGACTTCTCAGCAGTGTGCATCCACGATCCCCCCTATAATGATATAGTCAAAATTATATGATTTTTACAGGTAACACTTACTGAAATACTCATAAATAGTAGTTAATTAATTCAGTTTAAAAAAACAACTGAAAATGATTTTAATTTGACTTCTTAAAATGATGGGTCAAATTTTATTAATATATCTAATACAAGCTTAGGAAATAAAGTGTGCCACCAAAACTCAAGGTGTAGTACAGTGATGTTCTCCAAAATAATTTCAACATTAATGATTACTTTATTCCATAGCTGTATAAAAGTTCCTTCTGAATCATATCCAATCTGTTTTATGATGTTTAGAAAAAAAAGACAGTAATTTTTATAGGATAAAATAATTTACATTAGGAATTGAAGATACCACCGGTATTGTAGTTTGACAACACTTTATCAGTACCATCTTCTATAATCGAATCACTCCCACCCAGTAAAATCAAAAGTCAGAAGCGAGGAGGTTGGAAGATATATTTGGTGGGTTATCAATATATCGAGAAGTGACTGATCTAATCTGGCTGATGATCGTAGGAGATGCTTCGCACGCCGTTTTGAAACGTGATCTGGTACGGATGCATGACCGGTCGCCTTCAGCTAAATGAGTTCACTAAAACTAACGTAGTCAGCATCCAATGTTGAACACTTACATAGCTATTGATTTTGGGGATTTATTTACAGCTACAGAATAATACATCATTTATTTCATATGACTTTTCAAGTCAATGCTGACAATGTTAAAATTCATAGTGGATCATGATATTTTTGTTATTTTATGGTAGTCATTTATGTCAAATATATTAGTTTGTATGTTACCTGACTTTCACCTTCGTAGCTTGAGTCAAATAGGAAAGCAAACTGAAAGGTTATACATAACGGAAGCAAAACAAACATGATATAAGCTATTTAATTAGATGTTCCATTTATTTGGTTTTTAAGCTAAAAGTCCTTTTTACAAGACTGTTTAGTGTAAGGTAAAGACACAGTGGAGTTTGTGATCTGACTATTTTTTTATAAAGAAAAAAATTAAAAATTATATTCATGACCAGAGTAAACCATCACATCTTTTAATCCATCTTTCATATTGTTATTTCAGAAAGATTGATGACGGGAATTAGGGAATTTCACTATGTATTATTCATTTATTTGTGAAATCCTGTAAAATCATACAAACATAGTAAACTTACACGGATGTTTTGTCGTAACGTGAAACTAATGAGTAATGTGTTCTGACAATCACTCCAGAAATTGAACATGAGAATGTGAGACCTTATAGCTAACACATTACATTTTAATCTTTGCACCTACACCTGTCAATTAACCTTTTCCAATCCAGTCAACTTAAAATATTATACAACGATCATTCATTACCATCCGTGACATTTGTCCAATATGAATAATTTCCAAATGGAATATCAGGTATTCTCGAAATTTCAGCATAAAATCTAAATGTATGCATATTATTTCAGTCATGTAAGATACTCTTTGACTGATCATCAAATGGCAATGAAATCTGCATATAAATGCGTATATTTCTTTGATAGGTGGTGATTATAATTTCTAAGAGGTAATGAAATCCTTATCTACCATCAGCTATTATCTCATTTTTTCCATCATGTAAATTTCAGTTCTCCTACCTTTTAGTGCCAGTTTCCCAGATTATTACACTATTCTCACGCAAAGACATTCAATTGTCTAGTCAACTAACCAAATACTATCCTTAAATGTCTATTCTTAAAATAGAAGTTGGTATTATACATTCATTAATCATATATAATATTATACAAGGGATATGTCTCATATTCTATATTCTATATCATTCAGTGTACTTTTGGCTCTGATTATATTTAATTTGAAAATATAACACTTAAAAGTAATCCTTTGCCTTATTTATTAATGTTTTCTAAAGAAGGGATGTATTTTAAATGTCAGAAAAATGACAGAATTAATTATCATCAGTTTAAATTTAAATACCAAGCTAAACTGTTTGATGGGTAACTAAATTGGACACCACTTATCATTATACTTTTCTTTCAAAATGGTAATAATAATAATGATAATAATAACAGTATTATCAATTAATGTAGGATTTGCATAGTTGAAAGCATCAGTCCATTGAAGCTAGATCACCAAAGAAAACCTGGAAGCACTGGACGGCCGTTTCGTCCTATTGTGGGACTCTTCAGAAGTGAGCATCCACGACCTCGCCTCGCGAGATTCGACTATGCGAATACTAAATCTCCACAAAATTCCCCTTCTGATTATGATGTAGGGTTACTTTTCTCTCATTGAAGAAAATCATTAATTATCAGCAATGATTTTTTCTGTAACACGCTAAAGAAAAAAATAAAACAAATTTTGGCACCTGTCTCTTGATTATTTAAATTGTTCAAATACCTTATTTATTCTACGGTTTTTGTTATTTACATAGATGTTTAAAGTATATTAAAACTTTATAAGTTTAACTATTTAGTTGTATTATTAAAACGTTTAATCATTTTACTTATAATAAGGTTAGGTTCATTTTATTTTGCTATTCCCTTATGTCAAAAAGATAATTTCTAATTGATATTCACATAGAATTAAACAACAATTTAGTGGATGAGCACTGCTGAGGAGTCTCATAATAGGATGAAACGGCCGTCCAATGCTTCCAGGTTTTCCATGTTGGTCTAGCTTCAATTGATTCATGATCTCAACTATATAAAATTACTAAAATATCCACAAAACCCCCTTCTGATAATCAATTTAGTTATCTTTATAAGTAATAGTAATAATAATATATTTCACTTTACTTAACTACATAAACGGGTACTGATAAAGTGTACAATAATTAAAATACAAATAAAATCTTCAGTGAATAAAATTCAAACATTTATTAAGGCTTTTTTAAGTAAAGATGGATTACGGCTGGCAGTGGAATCCAGGACATGCGTTTCGTCCTATTTTGGACCCGTCAGCTGGATGTATCCGTACCCCAGAGTTAATGTTTACTCCGAGACTGAATAATTGCAGTCCTAAACATTTATTTATTTATTTAAACGCATGAATATTGGTAGAAAGGGGCACCAGATACATATTCGACACACAAATCGCATTGCACGTCGTGGTAATTTGTCTTCAAGCATACGTAACACGTGGCCCAACCATCTCGGCCGATGAAGATTCACAACTTCATCAACTGATTTACCACCATTCCCTAATACGCTGCGTCTAACCTCACTATTACTTACCAGGTGATCCCAGCAGATGTGAGCAATATTTCTAAGAAATCCGTAATCTAATACTAGTAACTTACGAGTATCTTCTACTCTGAATGGCCACGTTTCATTAAGTTTCCATTATTTGTTAATATTTATCATTAAGTATGAATACTAATATTTTGATATCTGTTAGCTTTTTTATGTTAGATCAGATCCAAAAATGTCAAAGTATTATTATTAATCTGGTTTGAATGGTTGTATATAGGACAGAACACATATTCTGTTTACTTACTTATTTACGCCTGTTACCCCTCGTCGATGAGCATAGGCCGCCCACCAGCATTCTCCATCCAACTCTGTCATGGGCAATACTTTCCAGTTCTTTTTAGTTATTATTCATCCTTTTCACATCTGCTTTTATTTCCCGACGTAATGTGTTTTTTGGCACTCCTCTTTTCCGTTTCTCTTCACGATTCCAAGTTAGGGATTGCCTCATGGTGCACATTGGTGATTTCCTTAATGTATGTCCTATCCACTTCCAACGTCTTTTCGTAATTTCATCTTCAGCTGTAAGTTGGTTTATCCTCTCCCATAAAACAATGTTGTTGAGTATTTTGCGTAAACAACTGTTTATAAATACTTGTACGTTCTTGACGATGGTTGTAGTAGTTCTTCACATTTCAGCTCCATACGGTAGGACTGTCACATATTCTGTACTCTAATCCTAATCACAATCGATCTTTTGTAGATAAAAACAAGATAAATTACTTATTTAGTTCTAGTTTTATTCATTTTCATTTTTACTATACTCTTATATTAACTAGTTTTCATTATAATTCTATATAATAGATACTCTTCATTAAACAATAGTTTAATCAAATACGAAATAAAAGCTTTTATGTTCATTAGTACATTTTAGACTCATTTTAACAGCAACAACGACAGTAGCAACAAGAACAAAGAAAAAGATTAATCATTCCTCAGAATTTCATTTTAATTACAAATTAATGACGAGTGAATCGATTAAGAAATTTTAATTTGTATTAAATTACTATTATTCAATCTGTCTACACTTGGTAACTCTTTTTTTCCTTTTCTTTTCTTCTTTCCCTATTTTGATCATTTTAAAGAAAGATTTTGTTTCTATGGCTGAACATTGTTTCTTAGTTAGACTTGATTGTTGTATCAAATTATAAAAATACAACCATTTTCATTAGTTTAACTTGTAATTTAATGCAAATGTTTATGTAAATAAAAGATACAACAGATATTACACATTAATTCATAAATGTATTCTTTAATTGGTTGAGTATAATGAATACTATTGTATTTATGTCATTATGTACTCATATTGTAGTGTGGGTTACTTATATCTACATAAGTAGTATATAGTGATTGTCAGGCATAGAATGTATTTTGGTAGAAGATCGATAAGGAAAGAACGGAAACGAAAAGAAATGGATATGAAAATGCATGACTATTGACTGGTATTTTCAGAAGGAACAGTCAAGATTGAGACAATTGATTGTTATTTCGTAAATTAACTGTTTACGGTTTGGTTGTCAGATTTTAGTGAGATAATCTGTAATTTTCGTGTCAAATACATTTGATTGTCCCCACTCGTGTTCTATTCACTACAAGATGAGTTTAAACTATCATTAATATGTTCTTTAGACATTAACAGTGTTGGATGCCGGTTCAGTAGTCTAGGGGTTTAGTGTTTGCAGTCGAAACCGGTGTCAGGTTCGAGTCCCGTGTTTGGGATCGTGGATACACACTGCTAAGGAGTCTCATACTAGAACGAAACAGTTTTACAATGCTTCTAGGTTTTCAATATTGGTCTAGTATAGATTGACTCATTAATTCAACGTTTTAAGTTTATTGAGAGATTTTGGTTGTTTGAAATTAAAGTTCTGCACTTTAGAGATATTGTATACATTGTTTATTTAAAATGTTTTAAAAATTATTATACCTATTATAGTATTATGATCATAAGCAACCTAAATAATGCATATTATATACAAAATTATTAAATCAAATCTTGTGTGTAATATTTACACTGAACAGTTAGTTCTAATGTAAATCAATTTTCTTTTATACGGCCAGTTAAATGTCACTGAACCCTAGCCAAATCATTCGCACATCAGTTAATCATACGCCATGGACTGGCCCATGCGACAATGGTTCTATTTTCGCTTGTATCTACTTTAATTAATATATTCCTGTAATAGCGTCTTTTGTGTTGTACAGTCTTCAGAGCATCCATGGTCCCTTGATACGTCGATGGGGCAATCTACGTAAGGTTCTGATCGCAAGGTGTGACTTCGAAGTTAGCTTGTTTGTTACACCGTTCCCATCTAACTCGAGTAGGCGTCCAATCATTCGACATAGATCATCAACGTTGATAGTCTACACTCTGTTACTATGCTCTTTTTTAAAATTTTATCTATAAAATTTTTATTCTTCATTTGACTGATAAAAGTTTTTTTCAAAGTTACATTTCATCTTTGGTATTATAGGAATGTATTCTATAGTTGTCTACTAAATAAAATTCATGTCAATAACATTTAACAATATGAAAGATATATATATCCAATTAAGTTGAACTACGAATGCCGAACCAATTGTGTAGTGTTACTCTCTGAAGAGAATTTTGTAAATATACGACAATGGTTCTTTTTTCTGTAAGAAATTCACTTATGTATTTTGATAGCCTATAATGTTTGTTATGTGTTTGTATTTTTTATTTTATTTTAGAAAATTTAAATACCGAAAATATGTCGGAGTACTGACTGAAATGATTTCGGACACTGATATGATTTGTTTTGTAACTCTTTACACACTTGAAGAATTTCTAAGTTCTTTCTATTGAATGGTAGTGAAATGTCAGTATACCGCACTAGTAAATATGTGAAATCAGATATGTTTTGTAGACATTGAGTTATCATGGAATACATTCCAAAAAAAATGTACAGTGTGATCCACAAAAGTTTATTAAATAGTTTACCAATGTAAATTATATATTTAAGCAAATCAGTCAGTCAGTCACAACGTAGAACTTCGTACGTACGTACATCAGTTCGAGTTGCCATACCACATCAGCACAAAGATGCAGTTGTCGATTCAAATCCCATAATGGTAGAAGTAGTAAGAGTTTAAGCAGTAATGTGAAAGATTAGGGTTTGAAGATGTTATTGAAGGAGTATAATCCAGTGAAATAAATTTGAAAAGAGAAAAGAGAAAGGGACATGAAGAATTCAGATTAGAATTTGAGAGAACACAAAGAGTGGATGTACCTTCACCATTTAATCAAATATAATAAGTTTACCCAAGTTATTGCTGAAGGATGGAATATAATAAGATGTATTTTAAATCATTGAATACTGCTTCATTTCACTTGGTTCATTAAACGCTTTACTCAGATACTATCAATACTAATCACAACTGTATTCAGTAGTACAAATTGTGTAACAATGAGAAAGTATTAACATTAGTTATGAGATACTGGAACAGATGTGTGTCTAATATACCTTCAAATGGTAATTGATAACTAAAATATATATGGTTAACAATAGCTTGCGTGATGAAAATATTGACAATCGCTAGAAAACGTTTTCCTAGTTGCATTTTTAACTGAAATGTATATCCTGGTTGCTGTACTGTCGTTCACGTGTTTTAATTCACTTATTCTTATTCATACTCCCTCCCAACTTTTTCTACTCACGATTTCTTATCTTTATGGTATGGACAATAATGATTTTCGTGTCCAGTTTTACCAGTATGTAAATAAACAGCTTAGGTTACGGAACTTATGTTAGTAAAATCAATGTCAGTAGACATTAGCCAAAATTAATACCAAATAATAATCACTATTTTTACAATAAGATGACTTCAAATGCCCAACTATAACTCCTCGGAGAGCTTAACATGATTAAGCTTTGAGTCCAGCGCCTACTTCTAACCTGACTAATTAATGTTAGCATTACAAATATAATATATCAAAAAGTGGCTCATTAAAATCTTTGATAATATTTATAATTTACATGGTTACATTTGGAAGTGGTGTATTCAGTGGTAGACTGCTCAACTGTGAAAACTTCAGGCAAACTTCCATCTAAAGTAAAAGATTATGGTTTTTTCAAAAACTGTAGTAAAAGTCTTGCAAGTAAACGATTCAACTAAGAGAAAAGGAGAAAATGAACAGAAGTAATTTGTGGTTTATTATGAAGTTATAAATGGAGTTTCTCAATCGAAAATTGTTCTGACTGCATGTTAACAATGAATTTATGTTTATAACTATATATATATATATATAAAAACTCATTCATCCGCCTGACTAAATATCGTTTTGGCATTTCAGATGATATCAGTTCGTGATGAATACCTTAAATCTAATTCCTAATTCTAACAATTAATTGTAAATCATAAACTTAATTCCTCACATTGGTTTATAACATTCATTAAGCCCTAATAAGTAGATGGACATTTTGAAAGTCATTTTACTGTCGCTCAAAAAGTCATCCATAAGTAATAGTCTCATGGAAAATTTGACGAAAAACTCCAAATCAGTCAGTCAGCTACAACGTAGGACCAGGCACACATATACATCGGTCTAAGTTGCCATACCTCGTTAGCACAACAAGATGAACTACGAATTCATAGAAGTAGTTAATTAAGTGGTGGTAATGTGTAAAAGAAAGGTTGTATATAAGGACATAGTACAGGAAGAAGGACAGATATGAAGCTATTTTATTCTTAAGGTTTAAGGGAAGATAAAGAGTGTATACACCTACGCCATTGTGATCGATTCTGAGCCATGTCACACAGAGTCTCCAACCATTGGTTACGATAGTCACGCGGACCCCAACCAGGTAGTCTGCATCTGCCAACATGGCTCAGACTAGAAGTTAGTGACTTCAAGCACTGATGCAATGTTTTGGTTTGGCCGCCCCTAACTCTCTTCCAACCATCCCCTACACTAGTCAGCATTGCGCGTCGTGGTAATCGGTGTTCAGGCATACGTAACACGTGGCCCAACCATCTCAGTCGATGAAGATTCATGACCTCATCAACTGATTTACCATCATTCCCTAATACTCTGCGTCTAACCTCACTATTACTTACCCGGTTATCCCAGCAGATGTGAGCAATATTTCTAAGGCATCTGTGGTCAAATACTAGTAACCTACGAGTATCTTCTACTCTTAATGGCCATGTTCCAAAGCCGTAAAGTAGAACAGAGCGAACTGCTGCGCAATATACTCGTCTCCTAATTGATAAACGGATAACTCCAAATGACAAATAATTACTTCTTTTAATTTTACGTCGAACTATCAAATCATATCTAGTTAGTTTTTAAGATTAGTTAGTTAGTTTTGAAAGTACATTTATAAAAAAAATGATTTATATTAACCAAAAGTGCAGAATTTATTACCAACAGTATAATACATCAATCAAAAATCATATTTAAACAAAAAAAATTGTTTGTATATTTAAATACCTTTGTGTTTGTAAATCAGTATTTACTCTCCAAGAGAAAAATATCCATTCAGATATATACATAGTTTTAAAGCTACTAAATAAATTGTACAACGAGAGAAATTTTATGTGAAAGACAATATCATCTATTGTTATTCGTGAATGATGTCATATCCTACTATGGCATTCCTCAGAAATGACCATCCTCTATCCTGCACTCACCACTCGAACCCAAGACCATCGTTCTCGTTCGTGAACGTTTAACCACTAGACCACTGAGCTGGCATCCAATGATGTTAATATCTAACTTCAACGATATTGCTCCACCGTCCATTACTGCCTTCATTGAGTAACTGACTCACATTGCAATTAATAGTCACAGTAGGTAAAATATAAATCATTGTTTTAGGCCGTATCATGCCTTATAACAAAACAGTATATCATTGAAAGGACAGAAATATATGTTTTAATTAGAAAATATCAACCAATCATCAGATAGTGATCTTGTTCGAAATGCAGAGATAAATCGAAATTAGATAACTTCGTCAGATGATGTAATAGGTTTGGCTGAAGAGACTGTAATGAAATGTTTTAAAAGATAAACAATGAATTTCATAAGAATACGGTTCACTAAATAGACTTAATGGGATAATGATCAGATAAATTGAACGAATGGTGTTTGAAAAATGACAATAAAGCAAATAAAATACTTTTTCCCAATTTAGAATGAGACTGTAAAAAACGTTTGATTGGCGCATGCATTTTAAAGTAAAAAGAAAACAACCATGACATCGTCATCTTGAAAGCCTATAGATTGTATAACTGGTATCAAATTTGATTAAATATTTTGTTGGATATTTATCTGATATTGCTTCGAGGAATATTCTGACTGGTTGTTGAGTTGAACGACTAGTCAAAATACTTTACTTTCAATACACTAAAAATGACCGTTAATTAAAGGAAATGTTTTCATTTTAAACAGTTCAAAGCATGTTCTCAAATTACCTAACTATCAGCTTTTCTATAATATCTCACAAATTAGGCATGTTTTTCACGGGTAACGTTAAACTTCACATCCACAATGAATTTCATAAAACTGTCCTAAAGTCTATCCCTTTTAAAATAAAGCATTTTTATCACTGTTGTTAATGTGAGTATTTTTTCGAAGAATGTAATAATATTTCACACTGTAAGATGTACATATATCAAAAACTTTCTGACCAAGAATGATAGCTAGTTTCTGCAGTCACTTAAATCATCACATTTCATTCAGTTAGAAGTTGCTGAGAGAGCATTTACTCCAATTTACCTAAAATATATTCAACGTCTAGTTCACTAAAATAATTTCTATCTTCGAAGGTTTACTAAAAGATATCCAGTTTTGTGGGAGATGGACGATGACCATAAAACTTTCATTTTAACAATTGTACGTTTTTAATACATACTGATCCAATATTGACGAGAATGTAGGTTAAAAAAGAATAAACTGATCAAAACTAAGGATTATTTCATTTAATTCAACATCTTTCTATGCATTACTAGATACCAAGTACAAGTATGGTAATACTTTTTGCAAACTAAATAATTAAATCAATAATATTATGCTTTATATTAGATACAAAACATTAAATGTTATTATCGTGATCCTAATATTTGAACTATATTCGTTGATATAATGTGAAATGTTTTATAAGCAAAGATAGATAGTGGCTAGTAGTGGAATCCAGGACGCGCGTTTCGTCCTACTTGTGACTCGTCGGTTGGATGTACCTGCATCTTAGAGTTGATGTTCACTCTGAGACTCGAACCTAGTACCTTTCACTTCAAACGCCATCGCGTTATAATGCCTGTGAATTAAGGCTTTATGGAGGCAATCCTCACAGGATGCACATGTGCCAATAAGAGACTGATCAATCACAGTTCTAAACATCAATGGGAAGATGTAAACAAACAATACTAAGTGAAGTGAAATGTTTTATTTATGGTTAACTGATATTGTAAAACACATTTCAATGATCAGTTATAATAAGCAAATCCGTTTGTATTTTATAATAATCACATTATCAAGTACTCTATTTAATATTGTTTGTTTATTTATAGTAAACAGTTTTCAGTTCAAAATATTAAGTGTTGAAAATATTCCCACTTTTATAACAGGTTTGACTTATGAATTTTAGAATAGAACAGAATTCATTCAATAATAGTTGGCTATCGTTCGTTTTCATTTACAAGTGTTTTGTTTTTGCTTTTTCGATATTTCATTGTTATGATATCTAGAAGTTAAGCGCTCACGTGCGAGACTGATAGGTCCTGGATGGGAATCTCGCGAGGCGGGATCGTGGATGCGCCCTTCTGAGGAGTCCCACAATAGGAAAAAATGGCCGTCCGATGCTTCCAGGTTTTCCATGGTTGTTTAGCTTCAATTGACTCATGATTTTAACTATAAAATTACTTAAATCTCCACAAAACCCCCCTTCTGATACCTTTATTCCTCAAGTTGTATATTTAAAAGGCGTTAACATCTTTTTTCGATTTCCTTATAAAAATAAACACAACAAAGCGGAAAATCTATCGACAAACTAATGATTCGACTTGTGTTTTACTATGATGAGTTTCAACTATAAATTGTGAACGTTTTTCTTTTTTAAATAAAATTCGAATAACATATATAATTATCAGTCAAATCATGTTGTAAACGAACACTTTTATTGTGATATATGAAAGCAGTTATGGAATAGGTGACCATGATGTCCATGAATATATTTCATCGACATTCATATCATTTACATAGTGACTGAAACAATGGTAGGCAAAATTCTCCACAACGTCTATTAAAACTGTTTGACCTTATATATATGTATAATGCTTATAACCAAATTATACGTTTGAAACAGTTGAACATTGATAGATTGTTTTTATTTTCTTAATTTAATTAGATATTATATCAATTCATGTTTTAGTTTCTATCGAATAAATAAAACTGTTTATTAAACTCAGGTAAATTTAAGGTCACATACAAGAATAAGGTAAAACAAAAATCATAGGAATCGTAGAATCATCGAATGACAGTTAAAAGTCTATTATTAAAATGATTCAATGGTAACTGAATAATAGACCGGATGAATAGTAATCAGTTGAAATGAAATTAAAAAGAAATTTTTTTTGTTTTTTTGCATGATGAATTTGTTTTCCTCGATGGAGTGAAACTAATTTCATCGATTTTTCCGGTTAGAATTTTTTTTACATGGACAAAACTGTTTCCCTTTTAATATTTGTTTGTTACAGTTCATTGAAAATATTTTGTTTTATATAACTGAATACAGGATTTATTTAACCTGTCTTATGACAAATAATCATTTCATCAATGAAATATGGTAGTTGTCATGGCAACATGGATAATTAATTTATATAAAATATGATTGTAATTGTTTAGACGAAATCTATGTACATATATGTTATTTGTTTACATGATCTAATGACATTTTCGAATAAAATGAAGGTTATATATTTACAAAAAATAATATTTTATAAATGGTATATTCTTTTATTCCATAATGGGGCTTGCATAATTCATCTAACATAAAATTACATGCGCATAATTGTTTATTGGTCTGTATGTAAACAATTTGATTAAAATGAAAACTGAAGATTTTAAGCGTTTAGCTAAACCAATGAAAGTTTGTTCAGGGCATATACGATTGAACGATGCTATTAAATTTACCCTCTTGTACGTCTGTTAGGATTATCGTAATTATAGTGATAGATAACTGAGTTATAATCAATGTTATATTTCGTCCTGAGTGTTATTCGACTTCTACCCTTCGTTCTACATAATCGAAAAAGTACCATCAATAGCTTTGGAGTGTGAACCGTTGAATTCGTTGTTAGAAGTGGCATCGGCCTTGTGACTTCCGAAAAATATCGGCTTTTACTATGAGGCGTCATAATTCTTCTGAATGAAGATCGTTTAACTAGGAAGGCAGAGTTCAAATGGTTTAATCTGTTTCTTCTGGTTAGAGATTTTTTAGCAAGGTCGTTTTCTATGGGGTGAGGTTGTTCATCCTATCCTCAAACTCTTTCCTTTACCCCGGCTTGTGACCTACAGTAAATTAAGGATAGCCACAAGCGTAGTTACCATATAACTACTAACAACTGTTTATGGTCCAACAGATTTCATTTAAATTATCAGATAATCGTCGAAAAGATTATATTCGTGAAAATATTCGTCAATTAACTGTGAAGTGATGATTTATTGCTTTTTATGATACTTTCGAATACATTTTATAGCTATTTTACTTGTTTGAAAATTATATTACTTAAAGTGAATAGTTTTTAAATATTCCATTTGCACGATTCAGAAACAAATACATTTCATGACCGATTGTTGTAGTTCATATAATAAAAGAACTTCTTTACTGAAAAAAAGGCTTATGTGGTAGGAGTATCTAGCATATTGTGGGACTGACTCAACATAATTTTAAATATTCCCCATCCTTTGTCATGATTACGGATAATAACACTGAGGTATAATTTGATTATGACTGGTCTTCTGAAAGAGGT
Organism: Schistosoma mansoni; assembly: GCF_000237925.1. NCBI lineage: Eukaryota > Metazoa > Platyhelminthes > Trematoda > Strigeidida > Schistosomatidae > Schistosoma > Schistosoma mansoni. The sequence continues at coordinate 20,302,471 of NC_031497.1, forward strand.
CGCTACGCACAAGGATCTATCGCTGCGTAGCGACCGGGATAGCTTTTACCTAGTCCACATTAGTTGACATGAAAAAGTAACTTGTGCAAATGCCTCAGTTCACTATGAAATCTAAATGGCCGAGTAAATAGCTTTCTGACGACAACATTTATTAACGTAAACTTTTTAATACATCATTGCTACTTCTTCATCTAGTGTTTAGGTCACGAAAGGGAAATACAGCAATTCAGAAAACTTTTGGACGTCATAAACTGATTTTGTTTAAATACCGAACAAGCAGATACAACATATTCTTACCTTATTTAAAATGAACTTGATGTTTTGACAGCTGACTGAAACATTGAATACCCAACTGGCTAGACAAAAATTTACTTTGTGTCTCTTTTGTTTTTTCTGAAGTGATTATTAACCAAACAGTTATTAAATTTTCTTTAAATGGTTGTTAGTTTTACTGGTTAACAGAACTTCTTAAAAGAACTATAATTTTAAAACAAGGCATTCAAGTGGAAAATTTAAACCATTCATGTGAGTCCTTTAAATCGTAAATTACACCTAAGAAGTGATTATTCAAATAGATATTGAAATGAATGAATGTTACGTAGCTCTATTTATTACCATCAAACATTTGTTTCAATTTTCAGGTTATATGAAGCTCTAATGCTGTTCACGTGTTCGGAAATAAAATTTTACGAAGTTTGAGTAAAAAAATATACCTAGATATTCTTTACTTTCTGAAAGGTTTGATAGTTTTCTAGGAGTGAGGTAACCATTAGTTATGATCTGATTATCTACATATGTTTAAAAATATTCAGCGATCAAACGGTGTATCACAATAGGAAGCTGTGCATACGGTTAGTTAATCACTGAGTAGTAAACAGAATAATTTTTGCGTAGTTTTCTGTGTTAATCGATGCAATTGCTGATCCGAGTGACTAAAAATTGCGTAGATAGTGCCATTATATGAGGTGGTTAGAAGTATTCGATATTAAACCTTGGACGTTGGTTTTGTTCTGTTCGTCACTTGTCAGCAAGTCACTCTTGAAATCCTGATAAAAGTCGATATTTCCCAGGGATTCGAATCTACATTACTTTGGCTTAAATCAAATACATGTGACGATGATAATACTACTATTTATTCAAGTGCTAAACATAGAAAACTCAAAGCAAAAATTACTTTCAATGATTTAAAATAGACAATTGGATATAGTTTAATAGTTTTCCATTGAGTAAAGTTTTTATTGTACAATTAATCCATTGAATTTATTTTTCTGAAAACACTTCAAGAAACCAAATAATATGGGCGTTTTACTAAGGTAGAAGTGAAGTTATATTATAAAATTATGCTATTCTATAGAGAGTATTTTCTATAATATGTGTTTAGAGTAAAACCTATCAATGAAACTATTCATCACACTCTTATTCATTGAAACTAATATAAACAACCGTTTAATTAACAATTGAAATTAGATATATTTAATCCTTATCATTTTCTTATAGTAAACATGCAATGGAGACTTTCAAATCATATGATTTTCTTGAACTGCACACACATTCTTCGTTTGTCTTTAAGATTTTTGTATTTTTCAGTTGACTTAATAAAATAAGCTACATTTTATTCAGTTATATTATGAATTTATTCATCGAATAATCCTAGTCAGATACATAGATATTAGGGTCATCTAGTATTAGCAGAAGGAGGGTTTGTGGAGATCTTAATAATTTTATAGTTGAAATCATGAGTCAGTTGGATGCCGGCTCAGTGGTCTAGAGGTCACGCGCTCGGGCGCGTAAGTGATAGGTCCTGGGTTCGAATCTTGCGAGACGGGATCGTGAATGCGCACTGCTGAGGGGTCACACAATAGGACGAAACGGCCATTCAGTGCTTCCAGGTTTTCTATAATGGTCTAGCTTCAATTGACTCATGATTTCATCTAGTGTTATCTAAAAATTTATTTATAAAAATAAGAAGTCAATTTTATATAAATACAGTGACTTAAAGTTTAGTAAATAGAAAAATATAATACGTAACAAATACTCCAGTTTAATAAAGTATTTTATGGATTTTACTTATCCATTATCAAAGTTATTCGGTTCTCGATTAATGCATCATTTCAAGATACTTTTAATATAAACCATCAGTTTATTATCTTATTAAATATATAGTGAATCTATAGTAAGTTGAGTTTATTTCGCGATTGTTGTTATCGTTGCCACACTTTAAATTTTATATTCTGGATCCTGCCCCCCCCCCGAAAAAAAACATAAACATTCAGACTAGTATCGAAATATAGAGAAAAAAAACGAATCCCGAGAACTAATGGATAAAAAAAGTCAACATTAACTAAAAAAAGGTTTGTAAATGTTTTATTCGGATAGTTTGTTTATATGAAGTGACATTCAGATGTATCCAGTGTATAATTATTAGATATTTGTGTAATTTTAAATAAGGGAAATTTTTAGACGGATTGTTTATTTTCATAAAATATAAATTATGGATAATAGTTTTAATTATTAGGCCGACTTCTTTGCATTTAATTGTTACGTTATAAATAATCTAAACTTCTTGGTATATGATTCCCATTTAAACATTAAAATTAAAAACAAGAAGTTCAGCGAAGGGATCTCTTTTCAACGAATTTTTTATCAAGCTGTATTATAATCTTTCTATTATGTCATCTTGGTTATTAGTGTTCACATTTTTTTTTTGAAAATAAGACAATCAATACACTGGAGAAGTACATCCAGCAATATGGTTATGAACCTAAACTGTGATTTAATACAAGTTAACTAGTGTTTTTAGTGGTGTAAGGTTTTTGTGCTGAAAATTTTAATTGTGGATTGTCAATCTGAACAATATCTCTTCAGTGTCTGATGTATGTAAAAGTAAGCTATCTAGTCTTTTTATATGTGTTATATCGGTTTGTTCCGGTGGTCTTGTTCAAGATTGACTGTCTTCATATGATTTTTATCTTTATACGTATTTACATTCACAGTGATAATCTTTATTGATGGACTTCTGACCTTAGGATTGATTCCTCCTGTCTGTACGAGATCATAAATTGGGTTCATATTAATGTGTTTGCTTATTACCGATTATTCTCAATGACGTTAAATACCGTTTGTTTTTTATAATGGTGATGAAAGGAAGATGACGAATCTAATGAAATGAAATTGTTCTCAAAAAGTGTACACTCTTCAACATGAAAGAAAATGTTTTCGCATTTTCCTAAATAAATAAATGTGGGCATATGATTGAAAGAACCATAGCATCATTTATACGCTAACAAATAATGAATATTTTGAGTTAAACCAAGCACAGAATGACATTTTAATTGAAAAGTATTGAACTAACCTTTCATAGTTTGTAAATAAGATGAATTTTGAATGATAGATGCAGTATTTAAATACATTTCAAATATAGAATTCTATTGATCAAATATCAGTATGCATTTTATACAATAATTTTGTGAAGTTAAATCCTTGTTCATAATCTCAAGGAATGGATGAGCTACATCTATACTGTGTATATGATTATGAATTTCGATTATATTAAAGATAATTAAATTATTCAGTCAACGAATAAAACAGCAGATCTTGTACCACAAAACTTCTGAATATCTACAACCGTTAATTGATGTATTATTTTATTTATCATAAAGATGATAAAGTACGACTCTGATGGCTTTTCCTTTGGTTATACGTTTAAAAATCCAAATGCACTAAAAGAATTGAACTTTTTAAAGCTATAATTTATTGATTACTACTGGGACACAAATTATTATTTAAATGTAATACATAGTAATTCCCTTGGTATTGTTTGGTTGAATCTTCCCATTGATGGTTAGGATTGCAACTGGTTAGAATCTCATTGGCATATGTGCATACTGTGCGTACTGTCTCTATATTGCCTTAATTCACAAGCATTATAAGCAAAGATGAATAGTGACTAGCAGTGGAATCCAGGACGCCAGTTCCATCCTATTTGAGACTCGTCAACTGGATGTACCTGCATTTCAGAGTTGATATTCACTCTAGGACTCGTAGTGAATTCAAACTTCATCCTATTGCATAAACAAGTGGCTATCAGGACTCAGTAGCTAAGTGGACAACGTGATGGCGTTTGAAGTGAACGGTACTGGGTTCTAGTCTCAGAGTGAACATCAACTCTGAGATGCAGGTACATCCAGCTGACGACTCTTGAATAGGATGAAATGCGTGTCCTGAATTCCACTGCTAGCAACTATTCATTTTTGCTTACAAATTAAATAGTGACAACAATAAATAAGAAATTATAACAATGTTAAACTTTAAAAATACCACACACGAATGGCGAATACTCTTTGGGTAAAAATGACAGCTGTGTTAACAAAAGAAGATGTAAGTAAACCTAAATGAAAATACAATAGTTAATTGTAGAAACGTTCATTAAAAAAGATTTTATTTTATTAATCGTAGCATGAAATTAGAAAGAGAATAAATTGAGTTTGTTTCTTTTATCAAGAGAAAAATTTCCCATGAAAGCTATTACTGGTTAAGTTTCTCAAAATTTATCACTATTTTTTCGCATATGTTGTTCTATTCATTGGATATATATTGATTGTATTTGACTTTTATTTAGAAAATAAATAATTAACTACTTTATTAACAATTTTTCCACCATAAAATTACTTTCTAATCATACTCAAAGGTTTGATTACATTATGCATGTGGCTAGTAGTGGAATCCAGGATAAGTTCTCGGTTCTATTGTAAATGAAACTCCTATAAGTATTGAACAGTATAGTGTCTATCTTTTCTTAGTAGCTCAATGTATGACATTGTTGCTTAATACCAAAAATACCAGATTCGTATCCTTTTGTTGAACATTAACACTATAATGAGGGTAGATCACAATGACAATTCCCAAACAGAATGAATGTTGTAACACAACATGTTATTGAAGTAATACTCTTAAAGTGGTTATAGGGCAACAGGGGGTGATCGGTATCAATCCATAATATCTACAACGGGAGTATATAAACATTTATGATTACGTGATGATGCTCTTAAAAACTATTCCTTTCACTTATTTACAAGAGCTTATAGGATTAGAGCACTATAATATTTCGATGAAAACAAAAGTATTATAAAAGTATTACGATACATTTTAGTAGTATTTTAAGAGATTCTAGCATTCCTAACTTGTTTATTAACGAATTCCTATCAAAATATACATAATCAAATATATCTGAAGTTTATCTAATAAATATACTTCCGTGTAAATCACTCTATACTATGCGTACAAAAGAAGTACGTCTTGTCGTTATCGTTACCACAGCCGTAATATTATTATTATCATTCTATTATTGTTATTATTATTATTACTGCATTCTCCTTTACTTATGAATTTTATTCTCATTATTTTATTCATGAATACTCATCATATCACCTTATTTATTTTTACACCTCCATGACCTTTAATGACCTTTAATTATTGTAACAAAAACATTTTAGATCAGAAGGGGTTTTGTGGATATTTCAGTATTTTGATGGTTGAAATCATGAGTCGGCCATTTCTTCCTATCTTGGGACTCCTCAGTAGTGCGCATCCACGATCCCGTCTCGCGAGATTCGAGCCCAGGACCGATCAGTCTCTCGCACGAGCACTTAACCTCTAGACCACTAAGCCGGAACCCAACGGTGTTAATGTCTAACTTCAACCAATCCACGAAATTGAACAACCATCCACCGGTGCTCCAGTGCTTCTATGTTTTCCCCGGTGGTCTAACTTCAACTGACTCATGATCTCAACTGTATAAAATTACTAAAATCTGCACAAAACCCCCATCTGAAAATAATATGTTTGCAATATCCCAATGAGTAGAAAAATTAGATTATCTAACGTTATTATAATATGATAATATTTGTGTTGTTCCGTTATACTATTTAAACTTGCATTAATTTTAATTTGGTTATTCATTCTCTGAAGAAGTGGCTTACACTAAGTTATGAAACGTTAGAAAATTTAATTTTTCTAATCATTAGGATAATACAAATATATTACTTTATTTATAACAATCTATCCAATGCTTAATTTATTCAAAATTATCAAATAAAAACTTGGTAATGACTCCTACATTAAGTAGCTAAGCTTTTTAAGACATGATGAATTATATACAGTTTAAGAAGGTTAGTTTAATGTACAAAAGAAACTATCATATCAATAGAAGAACACTAATTGATCTATACAAAAAGATACATAAAATAAACCATATTTTAAAAAAGGTAACTTTGTTTAGATAATGATTGATCACTTCTGTTGTACACAAATTAAAATGAGTTAATTTAACACTAATTATGATTGTTTTTTATGATGTAATCTGTTTTATTTAATTGACTAATTCATTGACTGATCACTTAGATAGTTTTTATTAATTAGTAACTAAACTTTGAGATGGTGGGGGAAGATTTATAGCTCAGGTAGATGATTTTGATGGAGTTTTGTTTTCTGAGCTGAATGGTTCGGTCATGAAGCTTTCATCGTCCTTCTGAACGACATCATCAGCGCAAACCTCAAGTAGAACTTCAGGTAGTAACTAAACTGTTTTTTTTCTTTTTTTTGAACAGTTTAGTGTCTATCTTTTCTTAGTAGCTCAATGTATAACATTGTCACTTAATACCAAAAATACTAGATTCGTGTCCTTTTGTTGAACTTTAACAGTATAATGAGGGTAGGTCACAATGACAATTCCCAAACAGAATGAAACTTGTAACACACACAACATTATAGAGAAGCAATGCTTTTTAGGTGTTTATAGGGCAACAGGGGGTAATCTATAGAAATAGATACATAAAATAAACAATCTTTTTAAAAAAGGTAACTTTTTTTAAAATAATTGTTTAGATAATGATTAATCACTTCAGTTATACAAATAAATTCAAATGAGTTAATTTAATACTAATTATGATGTAATCTGTTTTATTTAATTGACTAATTCATTGACTGATCACTTAGATAGTTTTTATTAATTAGTAACTAAACTTTGAGATGGTGGGGGAAGATTTGTAGCTCAGGTAGATGATTTTGATGGAGTTTTGTTCTCTGAGCCAGATGGTTTGGTCGTAGAGCTTCCATTATCCTTCTGAACGACATCATCAGCACAAACGTCAGGTAGTAACTAAACTGTTTCTTTTTTGTTTTTGAACATTTTTATTTCATTATTGATATAAATGTTTGATTTCTTAATGATTAAAAACTTTAAATTTATTCTACTTTATTTCTTCACAAAAATGGTTCATTGCTCTGTGGAGTTAAGAAGAAAGTTGACGAGTTCTTGTGTTTTCTACATAGTCCTTTAACTTGGTTTCATTACATAGGTGATTGTTTATATAAGCTGAACTGCAGTAAATAAGAGTGTTGAAGTAATACAATGTAGATTAATTTAATGACAAAGTTTAATCTATCTTACAGCTGTATACCAATATAGATTGTAAATATATAAATCCCATATAAAAATTAAATTCAAGCTATTTATATTCTTAAGAGTAATTATTATTTAAATGACTATTGTGGGGATATACAATTTCCCTTTTGATTATTATCCCAACTGACACCCAGCCAACCCCCCCAGTGACTATGAAAAGTATAACTGACCATTATGTCCTTCAGTTAGTGTTATTATTGTTAAAATATACCATGGATCATTATTCATTCGGTAATACATACTGAATTAGTTACTTACGCCTGTTACCCCTCGTGGAGGAGCATAGGCCGCCCACCAGCATTCTCCATCCAACTCTGTCCTGGGCAATTCTTTCCTGTTCTTTCCAGTTCACATTCATCCTTTTCATATCTGTTCCAATTTCCCGGTCAAATGTGTTCTTTGGCCTTCCGCTTTTCCGCTTCCCTTCAGGATTACAAGTTAGGACTTACTCGTGATTCAGTTTGGTGATTTCCTCAATGTATGTCCTATCCACTTCCAACGTCTTTTCCTAGTTTCATATTCAGCTAGAAGCTGGTTTGTCGACTCCCATAAAACGCTATTGGTGATAGTATCCGGCCAGTGGATGTTGAGTATTTTGCGTAGACAACTACTTATAAATACTTGTACCTTCTTGACGATGGATGTAGTAGTTCTCCATGTTTCAGCTCTGTACAGTCGGACTGACTTGACGTTCGTATTAAAGATTCTCACTTTGAAGTTAGTTGACAGTTGTTATGAGTTCCATATGTTCTTCGATTGTAGAAATGCTGCCCTTGCTTTGTCAATCCTCACCTTTACATCTACACCCGATCCTCCTCGTTTTTCAATAATGCTTCCCAAGTACGTGAATGTTTTCACCTCTTCCAGAGTTTCTCCATCAAGTGTGACTGGGTTGGTGTTCTCCGTGTTGTTTTTGAGAATCTTGCTTTTTTCTTTGTTTATGTTGAGGCCTATTGATGCAGAGGCTGCTGCTACATTTTGGTAATACATGAATTTTGTTAATACTATATAAACAATTCTTTGGATCTCTTAGAAGTAGAAATTAATAAATACTCAATAATATTTAGAGTGTAAACATGATAGAAATTAGTATTAATTACAGTTTACTGAAACCGATTACGATTAACCTGTTAGTATTCAACTATAAACCTATATTTTGACTAAGCAATTAACATCCCATAATAGAAATTCAAAAAGGATTATAATATTAAGAACATACATGTTTCATCAAAATAGAATAATTAGATTTCGAAATGATTACTTATCCAGTTTCATTAAAACAATTCAACCTTTTTTTCCAAGTTTCTAGGAGCTTAAAGACAAAAACAATTTTATTAATTTTATGTAGTTGAGATGATGAGTCAATTGAAGCTAGACCACCATGGAAAATCTGGAAGCATTGGACGGCCGTTTCGTCCTATTATGGGACTCCTCAGTAGTGCGTATCCACGATTCCGCCTCCCGAGATTCGAATCCAGGACCCACCAGTCTCGCGCCAGAGCACTTAACCAATGATCTCAACTATATAAAATTCTTAAAATCTCCACCCCCTTCTGATAATTTTATCAATTCTATTTTACTTAATCATCATAGCTTTTTGTGAATTAAATTGATTTACAGGTTTATTTCAGAATTAATTTCTTTTTACTTTCTGTAAAACTGTCAACAAAGTGACAACTTTATTAGATAATATTTTTAAGGTAGAATAAGTTATGTTTTCAATACAGAAAAAAGAAATACAATAATTAGTTCATTTAAAACAAACAAACAACATAATTATCACTATGTTGAATAGTTTCACCGTTATGTTCTTCAATATACATATATTGTATATTGTGATATATCTCATTTCAACTAGGAAACTATCATTTATATATAAAGTGTCAACAGAATATTTTGTTCGATCTAGATGACAGGATTAAGTTTTTTTTCAATATTTCTTCATCTTCATTTTAAATATAGTTTTGTTTGTTTGTTTTTTTTCAAAATCAATAATGTTACTTCGTGTATCCATAGTATTTTATTTTGGTACATTTTTGTTTGTTAATATTCAACTGTATTCTGTTTAACTAGATTCTAATGTTGTATATAGTAGTTAAAAAATTTATAGTGTGAATATCATTTATTTCGTTAGTTTTTATCCATTATAAAAAGGTGAAAAATACCTTTACTCTGTAATTGTTAATCTGTTTACTTAATAAATGATTGAAATTAATTGTCATGCTTGTAATGTAGTAATATATGGTTTTATTTGCAGAAAACAATGGTTAACTAATGTTTTCATTGAGATTATTAAGCTTATTTATTTGTTAACCTCTTACGTAACATTGTTTAGTACTGTTGTAGTGTAAGTTACTTATATCCATATGAGTAGTATATGGTGAGGGTCAGGCATAGAATGTATTTTGGAAGAAGGTCGATAAGGAAAGAACAGGAATGAAGCGTAATCGGTATAAAAATGCATGTACAATAATGATCGGAGACTATGGACTGATATTTGCAGAAGGAACAATCAAGATTGAGAAGATTGATTGTTATTTTACAAATTAACTGTTTACTGTATGTAACAACTTTCGTCTAAATTAGAGCGAATAATTTCACAGTATTTGAGCACCGAGTTGATGTAAGACACTAAATAGGAATAATTTATTTATAAAATCTCAGCGAATGAATTTGAGGCAAATCCAACTTTTCGCCTGGCAATCTGGTCAAAGCTTTTTCAAGGAATTCCTTAAATATAATATTCCTATTTATTATATGGTTATTAGATTTTAGTGAGATAGTTTGTAATTTGTGCTTAAATATATTCGATTTTCCCACCTGTGTTCTTGTTCACTACACTGTAATTTATAGGGATCAAATAATAGAACTCAATTTTATACGTTTATATCAAATGTTTTTATACTCTGAAAGGTAATATTAACAGTCAAATTGGTTGTTTGATTGTTTTTTTTTGTTGTTGCTTAAATAGACTGATCAGATATTATTGAAAACGGAATGTATATTTCAGTAGTCAATTTCATTTATTATAAAAAAACAAAGATAACTTAGAACTTTTTGCAGAAATATTGTACATTTGAATATTTCAAATAGCTACTATTCATTAATTTGGATATTATTACCTTTTAGATAAACAATTTTCAAATTATGTTTTTTTGTAACTATGACTACATTTTTATGAAAGGGGAAAGAATATTAATTCTGTCTTCTCATTTTTTATATGCCGCTAAAGTAAAGTGTTACTGTGTTACTAAAGTGTTATTGTTGATAATAATAATAATGTCAATGGCTCCTAAATAGAAAAAACAGAGTAACTTGAAACGATAGTTAGACATTCGCTTGAAAATCAAAAAAATCTGAGCTTTAGTTAAAGGTAAAATAAACAAGAAACGGTTAAAGTCCTCTTATATGTTTGATAAAATTTAGATTTCTTTAGAATATAGATAACAATTCATATAATTATCAGAATAGGTTTTGTGGAGATCTAGAATTTTCATAGTTGAAAGCATGAGTCAATTGAAGCTAGACCACCATGGAAAACCTGGAAGCACTGCTTGATGGCCGTTTCGTCCTATTATGGGACTCCTCAACAGTGCGCATCCACGACCTCGCCTCGCGAGATTCGAACTCAGGACCTACCAGTCTCGCGCCAGAGCACTTAACCGATAGACAATTGAGCTGGCCGGCATCCAACGGTGTTAATGTCTAACTTCAACCAATCCACGAAGTCTGAGCAACCGTTCACCAATTGTCTTCAGTGAGTTGATATCTCTCAACAGACCTGGTTGAACTCCACTGGTCACTGCTTCTCACTAGAACTCCAGGATTTAGCTCTCGTAGTCAGTCACTAGTGAGCGTATGATTATTATTTTCAACTATGAAAATTACTATAATTATCTAGAAAATAAGTTTGGCATGTATATCTAGTTTTTATTATATTCTCATATTAATACAGCTACTCAACTAATTGAGATATTATTATCATAAAAGATTTATAGTTTATAAGAACTTTCGTCTAAATTAGAGCGAATAGTTTCACAGTATTTGGGCGCCGAGTTGATGTAAGACATTAAATAGGAATTGTATATATATTTCCTTGAAAAAGCTTGGACCAGATTGCCAGGAGAAACGTCGGATTTACTACAAATTCATTCACTGAGATTTTACAAATATATAATTCCTATTTAAGATTTATAGTTCATTTGAAGCATTGAATAACTGATATTTAGTTCGTATATTATAAATTTATAAAATGCAGTTTTACTAAACAATAGACTATTGTTAAGTATTATTTATCCTAAAGCGGCTTTTATAAAAAAAGTGAATATTTTCGATGTGTTTAAACACTTTGATAAATGACAGTAGTAGTAATAATGAACGAACTAAATATAATTTAGATGTTTCTGAAATAGGGATTAGAAAATATAATTCGATTAATTTCATGGCTTCGAAATCATTGTATATACCTACTTAACATCAAATAACGAAATACCGTGATAAAATATACCTATCAGTATGAAGTTGTGGGATTGTTGAGTTTTTGCGTGAGATCATAAATCAATCAATGTGAGACTACGGTTGATCGATTCATGATCTCAATGAAGAACTAAAAAATCTCCACAACCTCATACCGACAATTACCATGTGTTCACTAGTGACTAGCTTTGAGAAATGATTCTCAGAGTTTTGGTGAAGAGCCGTGACCGATCCTTGTCGGATAGAGACATGTATCTACCTCAGATAATAGAATATGGTCACTCAATTTTAGTGAATTGGTTGAAGTTAAACAATAACACCGTTGGATGCCGGTTCAGTGGTCTAAAGTATAAGCGTTTTCGCGTGAGACCGAAGGACCTGGGTTCGACGGGTGCGTACTGGATTGTGATTACTCATTGATCAATTCATGATTTCAATCAAAATCTACCTAGTTTATTTAATTCTACAACATCTTAATAATCATATTATAAAACTTTAGAAAAAGTGAATTATCGATTATAAACAGTATCAATTTATGACTAATCAACAGAAACGTTTTCGTAAAATGTTTCTATTTCGGATTTGTTAAGGTCAACTAAATTAAAAACTTAAAACCATTTTACGGTCTGAATTTAAAATTTCTGATAACTAGGCTTTATTCCAACCAAAACTTGAGCAGAACAGATATTCAGTTTTATCATATAAATGCATTGTAAGTAGCAATATAATAGAAGACGAGTATTTCATTCTGTCTAAGACTTGTTCGCTAGATGTATTTGCATCTCACTGTTGACGAACGCACCAAGACTGAAGCCCAGTATTTAACACTTTGAACACACCAACCAAAATTCTTTTACAAATACCAACAATGGGATAATTTGAATACATTTTCATAATGATATAAACTCTAATCCATTTCTTGACAATAACAATCTATAGGGAAATATTATCAAAACGAATGGTAACTAAGAAATATAATTGAAAAATAAGATTGATTTTAGTTTCTGTCTAAATCAATTATTTCTCAACAAATCAATTAAATAATATTATATTAAATAATTTCATAATTTTCAGACAATAAATTTATCTCTAAGAGAAATTGTCCTAAACAAGTTATTCCTTTTTTTAAAAAAAACTGAATCAATATATGATTTACAAAGTAGGGAATACTTTAAAGTGTTTGTAATGATTATAATAATTTTCTATCCCATTTATCATCATCTTAAGGATGTTTAGCTCTACTAGGTTGAAAATTTGTATATCGAGATTACATTAGTCTATTGTATTATTCAATTCTATAGTAATGCTGTATTTTCATGTACCACCTCTAATCATAAAATTTGTTGAAGAAATAATTATCAGAAGGGGTTTTGTGGAGATTTAGTATTTTCATAGTTGAAATCATGAGTCAATTGAAGCTAGACCACCATGGGAAACATGGAAGCACTGGATGGCCGTTTCGTCCTAATGTGGAACTCCTCAGTAGTGTGCATCCACGATCCCGCCTCACGAGGTCCGAACCCAGGACTTATCAGTCTCACTGAAGACAATTGGTGAACGATTGCTCAAACTTCGTGGACTGGTTGAAGTTAGATATAAATACCATCAGGTTCCGGATCAGTGGTCTTTCGGTAGAGTGCTCTGGCACTAGAATAGTAGGTCCAGGGTTGGAATTTCGGGAGGTGGGATCGTAGATGCACACTACTGAGGAGTCCCACAATAGGATGAAACGGCCGTCCAGTACTTCTAGGTTTTCCATGGTCGTCTAGATTCAATTGGCTCATGATTTCAACTATGCATAGAAATAATTGACTGCAGTTTAAAAATCCCCATAGAATATTCAAAAATGAACAATATTTGAGTGAACAATTGTTTTCAATAACTTCATCATCAGGCTCTACAGTTATAAGTCCATAATTATTGTGATATTTTACAAAGGCCAAAATGAGGCATGTATTAGTTAATTTGACAATGTTATATGCTAAAAATGGTGAACGTTTGCATCTGTTACGGCATATATACTTGGAAATTGTCAAGGTCAAAATGATTTGAAATAAAGTGTCTCTTTGTATCATCAAAGAATATTTAAACACTCAAAGTAAATAATGTTCAATGTAAAATGTTAATCTATGTCATCTGTTGATGAATTCAAACGTACTGTCGATTAAACTATTCACTGTTAAATTGAACTCTTTAGTACTGACTGAGGTGTTTTATATTGAACAATTAAATAATAATGACTGACTTGATAAATTTCAGTTTTCATTATTGAAAGGATTTTATTTTTTAAGAGGTAATCTCATTAGTTTGCCAAAGGTTTTGAATAAGCTATAAAACTTAGATGATAAAGATAGGTAAGGTGTTTTATTCATATTGCGGTGTGGGTTACTTATATCCACATAAGTAATATATAACGATGGTCGGGCGTTGAATGTATTTCAGCAGAAGATGACGAAAGATGATAACGAAAGAACGGGAACAAAACGCAATAGGTATGAAAATGCATAAACAATAATAATCGGAGACGATGAGCTGATATTTGCAGAAGGAACGTTCAAGATTGACAAAATTGATTGTCAGTTTGCAAATTAAGTATTTATTGTGTGGTTCTCATATTTTACTGAGATGTTCTGTAATTTTGTGCCTAAATACATTTCATTGTCCTCACTCGTGTTCGTGTTCACAACAATATCACTTTGATTTTGAATAACTTAAACAATTAATGGTATATGAGTATTAGGATTATATCAGAAAATCATTTACATTTAGTGAAATTTATAATTTTGGGATGTGATTTGAGCGAAAATATAATATATAGACCTGAAATCGTATTCAACTGTTTGTCAGTTCAGTATTGTCAACTGTTATGTCTACATTTAAGTATATTTTATTTGAAAACATTTTTATTGAATATTACCTAATCATATATTTGCTAAGCAAAGATGGATAGTGGCTAGCAGTTGAATCCAGGACACATGTTTTAGCTCAATGTACCTGCATCACAGAGTTGATGTTCACTCCGGGACTCGAACCCAGTACCGTTCTCTCTCTTCAAACTTCATCAACTTATCCAATTAGATACTGAATTCTGATAGCCACTAGCTTGTGCAATGGGGTGAAGTTTAAATTCACCAATTATTGTTTTACTTGAATCTTACCATTGATGTTCAGGACTGCAATTGATCAATCTCATATTGATATATGTACATACTGGGCGTATTGTCTCGATATTGCCTCAAGTTACAAGGATCACAAGCAATGAAGGATGTTGGCTAGCAGTGAAATTAACTCTGAGATGCAGATGCGTACAGTTGACGAGCCACAAGTAGGATGAAACGCGTGTCCTAGATTCCACTGCTAGCCACTATCCATTTTTGCTTATAATACTTGTGAATTAAAACTATATCGAGGCAATACGCAAAGTATGCACATATGCCAATTAGAGACTGTCCAGTTGCAGTCTTAAACATCAATTGGAAGAATCGAACAAACAATACTAAGTGAATTTATTAGTTAAATTGTAAAGTTCTACCAATATATATGCAAAGATAATATACAATATGTGATATTATCATAAACACAATTCAATATAATACATATTTATTCCTTTATATTGAATGTCAAATAAGTCTTACTTTCTTTCTTTCTTATTGTATAAACTAGACTTTTAAAATTATGAAAACTTTTTATCTTGATAATAATTTAAGAAAGTAACGAAATTATTTCAATATTTTCACCTTCAGATAAAAACGTTTACGTTACAGAGTTTTTCTTTCTTTTCTAGAAACTTATTATCAGAATCTATTTTGTAACCATAACAGATTTTGAATATCCTTACCTATAGTATTTTTTTTTTCTTCTTTCTAGGTGGAAGATGACCAAGGGAAAGGATATTTTTTTAAAATACTGTTTAACAAACGTTTGTTAGAGTGAAATAGTCTTTGTTTTTTATGTTATACTATTCTAAACATAATGGTTACTTGAAAAGTCTATAACATAAATCTTAATTAATTATCTTCTGAATCAATATATTCAGTAGGTTGAAATATGCTAAAAGTGTCTAAAGTTAAACATTTTAAATACATAATCATTTTTAAAAATGTTGCATATTATGTAATGTGGTATGTTGTTTAATAACTGGTAAGTTGTTGGTTTTCATATGTGACCTGGAATCTTAAACTTCACGTCTTTGAATGCCATTAACATCACTTCACTAACTTATTAGTACCTTTATAATTGTTGAACAAGCTACTGACTGTATTGTCTTAATACTTCAGTAGTTAACACGTTGATGTCTAGATAAATAAGTACCAGGTTGAGTATCAGTGGGATGATAAACACTTGAATGAAGATTTATTCATTCAATGAGTCCTAAATAGAATGAAATATACATTGTTGATTCCAAAGTTGATCACAATCTATTTATTTCAAATAACTTATCATTAATAAGTTTATATTTCGAAATGAAACCAAGAATAACAAGATAGTGGTTGAAGGTAGTCAACACAATGCACGTAATGTCGAGTTCCATAAACTGGTGACCACATTGCAACTTGATCAATAGAATTCCATCTACACTAAGAAAGACCTGACGTACATGACATTGATCACCACCCAGTGATCAATAAGTTGTTTATCAAAAATAACATTTATAGGTAATTCCCCCTTCCAGCCATAGGAACATGATGAAGCCTAGTAGGGCCTTACGGAGAAGAGTGCTACATCGAAGCATAGCACAACTACCGGGGCGTGATAGTTATTTTTGCACTGCTCACCCATTATCATTACATAACACTCATTTTTACCATCTATTTGAACCCTGAATAGTTATACAATGACTCTTTGTAGCATACGTGATCGTTGGTGGGTATAAGTAGAGTGGTTGACTAGGCTGATCTCCACCACTCGTATTACCGCTCTCGTTGGTACTTGGGATGAATGCCATAATCTCGGAGGCATGACGAGGGCGTGTGAGTCGGATTTTGCCTCCCATTATAAGTAATTACTTACAGAAAATACTTCTGATTTTATTCCATTTAACTCATTAACTAGTTGAATAAATGTATATTAAACAAATTTCAATACCTAAATGTAATCGTATTATAAAAGTGACTTTCATATATAATTGAAACTCGAATAATCTATATATAAACCATGAAGAAAGAATTTCTTTTAACAGAATTATGAATTCACTTGATATTGTTTGTTTGAATCTTCCCATTGATGTTTAAGACTGCAATTGATCAGTTTCTTATCGGCCATATGTTCATACTGTGCGTATTGCCTCGATATAGCCTTAATTCACAAGTATTATAAGCAAAGATGGATGGTAGCTAGCAGTGAAATCCATCGCGTTATCCACTCAGCACAAACAAGTGGCTATCAGGACTTATTAGCTGAGTGGACAATGCGATGGCGTTTGAAGCGAAAGGTACTGAGTTAGAGTCTCAGAATGAACATCAACTCTAAGATGAAGCAGGTACATCCAGCTGACGAGTCCCAAATAGGACGAAACGTGCTTCCAGGATTCCACTGCTAGCCACTATCCACCTTTGCTTAAAATTATGAATATTAAGAATTTTTAAAGAAACGGTACGTAGATCTGCGGAGATTTTACGATGAAATTTGTTTAGAAAAATTAGTTTTTCCTTCTTTTTTTTCAATGACAAATGTAAAAACAAAAACAAAAACGCATTATCTATACCTAAATACTTTACTGTTGAACAAACATAAGAAAATGTTACAGATAAATGACCAATTAGTAAGTAATAATGAATGATTGTCAGCTTTAAAATTTGTGATATATAAGGAAGAAAAAAGAAAAAAGAAAAGAAAAATAGAAGAGAAAAACTACTCTATAGATAACAGAACAGGTAAACTTTAAGTTTTAGTTAAACAGATAAACATTAGAAAAGTAGTTAAATGTTGGATAGAAATATCTTACATCTATTTTTTTTACAAAAGTAAGACTGTTGACAATCAGCAGGAAACAATTTTGCTAAGACTATACTTAAACATTTCAGTAAATACTTAAGTGTTTTCAATTTAGATTCATTAGAAATATGGAAATATTGTGTGTGTGTGTGTGTGTAGAAATTCTGTACGGATCCATTATAATATCAAATTTTCTATCAAGAATACTATTCATACATAATGGTCTAGAATACGGTGGATAAATAAATGAATGACAATACTTGCACAGTTTGAAACTATACAACATTGTATAAATATGAATACATTTTAGTTATTATATCTTTGATGAATAGATGTCTTGAATAGGTTTGAAAGTACACAGTGAAGTAAAAAGTAACACGCTTATTACTTTAAAAAAACTTTCTCTTTTCTTCTCCTTATATGTATATAAATGATAACAATATACAAAGTATTATAAGCAAAGATGGATAGTGGCTATCAGTGGAATCCAGGAAGCGCGTTTCGTTCTATTTGGGACTCGTCAGCTGGATGTAACTGCATCAGAGTTGATGTTCACTCTGAGACTCGAACACAGTACCGTTCGCTTCAAACTCCATAGGGTCCTGGATTCCACTGCTAGCTACTATCCATCTTTGCTTAGAATGCTTGTGAATTGTAGCCATATCGAGGCAATACGCACAGTATGAACATATAGCTAATAAGAGACTGATCAATTACAGTCCTAAACATCAATGGGAAAATTCAAACAAACAATATCAAGTGAATTTAAAATGCAAAGTACTTTATGAGTATTCTATAGAAATATTTTAAAGAACTATATTTTTTCTGTAATAAATAACTTTGTATGTTTAATAAATGAGAACTGATAAAGTTAAAAAAATTTATAACAACTACTCAAATATCATAAACAGGGTCAATGTTTTATTTAATAAAAAATAATTTTTTTGCAGTAGTCATTTCGATCGGCTTAATTATACTGTGATGTATGCTACTTATGTCGACAGATATAAGTAATATATAATACCAATCCAAAGCGAAATGAATGGCAGCTTAACATTGAGAAGATTCAATTGAAGAGAAAAAGAATAGAAACAGAGATGGATTGTAACAACAACAGAATTGAAAAAATCACGAAGCATGTAGGGGACAACTGAAGGAAGATGTGAAGATAATGTATTTAATGTATGGTTACCATATTTTACGAAAACACTGTGTAATTTTGTAATAAACAATAAATTGGTTATTCTCACCAAGTCTTCATACACTGAAATACATCTACTGTTAATTAGGATTTAAAATCATAAATGAATTATTCGTGTTAACTTGTCCATTTAAAGTATTTACTTGATAATTAGATATTCATTCCATAACTACTCAAATACATATGATGATCAGACATGTTGTTCATCATAAAACTAATGTAACACTTCAGTTATTTGAGCAAGTATCTGTCTTCGAAAAAACAATAAATCAGAAGACAAACATTTTTTTACTTATTTACTTTAAATTATGTTCATGCTTCAGGGGTTTTACATAACATTCGATAAACTGAAATATTTTAGATGATCATTTCCGTCACGTAGGATTTTAAAGATTGAAAATATCAAAGTCATCAGTGTTGATCAAGTATTAAGTAAATGGTTCTCTATGCGATTACGAAAGAGTTACTATTATCTGTCGATCGTATCGTTGAATAAATCAAATATTATTTGTTCTTTATAGATACCGGGCTAATATTGAGATAAGATAAAAATGACATTATATTTAAAGTAATTAGTCCCTTTTATAAATTTTGATAGTACAATCAAAAGATGGAGTTGGTCCAAAAAATATAATGGATTTATAACAAACATTTTGAACAATCTAGTGACATATATACTTGTCAAGGCATTTTCTATGTAAGTTGATAGAGGTCAATTAAATGAAGGTTCGAGTAAGCAAATTAATAATTTTAATTAAGATCATTAGCCAATCAATGTAAGACCACCATTGAAAACCTCGAGTTAGACATTAACATCGATGCATGCCGGCTCAGTGGTCTAGAGGTTAAGCGTTCTCGCAAGCGACCGAAGGCCCTGGGTCTGAGTCCCGTGTGTGAGATTTTGAATTTGCACCACCGAGGAGTCTCATACTAGAACGAGACGGCCGTCGATCGCCTACAGGTTTCCAGCTGTAGTCTAACACTGATTGGTTCATGATCTCAGTTAAAATTTAACAATATCCACAACCCCATACTGAAAAGTAATAATTGTAAATAAAAGATAGAGCAAAAGCTAAGATCCTATAGAAAGTATAAGAAATGGTCACATTACCCTAGGCCATAAAATGACATAGGGATTATATTTAGAAATTTCTAAATGATTCTATCGATCGTCAAATAATTGGAATCTGGAATAACTGTTTATAAATTGAATGATTTAATGGGTGTTTAAGAGTATTCACTTAATATAATGGTTTTTCATGTAGTGGGTATTATTTTCTGTGATTCAAATAATTTCTTTTTGCTGTTTTGTTTATCAATCCTAACATCTTCATTAAACTACAGTCATTAAGAAATATACTGCTTCAATTCATCTGTGATTAAAAAGAATGTTTTAGTGAATACAGTTCCGACTAGATATCACGGAAACTTTTGTTCATGATTTCTGACAGATTTTCAAATATTTTGCATAGTCAATATACCATTATGTTTAATTTATGATGCTTAACTTAGGTATCGAAGTTTATAACTTTCTAACTCTCATTTCTCAGCTTTCTTTCAACAAATCTAGGGATATTTATTTGTATAGTGGAAAAATGGATATGTTTGGAACTAGGAGTGATACAATATATCCTTGCAAATTGTAATTGCAGCGTTTTGAGAAAGTAATCACAATTTTGTTATGATTTTATGTCCGGCTTTTATCACGTAAGTTATCCGCCAATCGGAATACGACTTGTATAGTCTTAACACCATGCCAAATCTATGACGTTCAACCAGTATGAGCAGCTTAGCGTCCTTATTGGTCCCTTGTGCGTCCAGCCCTTCCAATTGAGTCCAGAACACCAATAACAGTTTCTGCTATGCGAATCATTTATTTCAAGCATACTCGGTTTACGTACCATCCAAACAGACTGCATCACACAATGAAATAAAAAATAATATTTGTACAAGCTCAAGCCAAATGTGGTTGTGAACGTGGGATAGAGTAATCAATAAACTGAACATAATTTGGGAACAGTAAATCGTATAATAATAGTTTATGGGTCAACATGAAGCTTATAATAAGATGAATATAGATATACACAACTTAAATACTCAATAATTACTGAACAGTTAAAAAATAGGAATATATATAGAATAGTACTCCATTAATTATTGCCGGTAGTTACCTGTAGTTATGTCTTCACTAGGATATAACAAATTTACTACTTCATAGATCTCCAAAACGAACAAACTTACATCGAAATTAATAAATCTAATACTTATTTTCAGTAGCCTGACAAAGTACAACGGAATTGTGATTGATATCCGGTATTTCATAGTATAGTGTTTGTTGTAGTCCTTTCATAACCTCCAGCCGACAAAAGTAAGAATATCAGAGTTCTTCAGTAGTTGATTGATTTCGTTTTTCTTTGGTTGTTTCTGTGATTGTCAAATTCATAAGTCTTGTATTGCCAATAGAATGTTTGGATATGTCATCATTAGAAAAGATTCGAATTTTCCCGTTGTTGATTATCTCCACAGAACCTTGATCAGTCTTTGTTTCTGTATGTACGTCAAGTGTCGATTGCTTCAATACAACCATTTTGCAGAAGCTTTTTCAAAATAATGTATTTATGACCAACTGGGAAATTTAGTAAATACATTACGCCTTATTTCAGACTCGTCAGCCGAATGTACTCGTATCTAGGTGTTAATGTTCACACCAGGACTCGAATCCGGTAGACTTTAATTCAAATACTCAACAAGTTATCCATTGAAAAAATGACCCAAGAAAGTCTTTCACTTGTATAAGGTATGCGATATTTATATTATTATGAGAAACATTTCGAATTATCTTGTTGGTTAGTTTCTAAATTCCATTATTAGTAATAAATCCATCTATTCAGTGTAAAATGATTTGATTACCATAAATGTTTCTTTAACTTAATCATGCAACAAAAAAACTATTTTTTATTTCTGAGAAGATAAGTTATTTGCCAAGTAAACAGCAGTTACATTATTAACGTACCATCTCCATAGATTATGTAAGATTAGATGTGAAAATATGATTATGAAGTAAAATACCGATTAACAGAAAAGCTCAAGCACTCAGTGTAGTCAATTTTATTTCTAGATAAGTAAGATTCTAAGGACGCCTCTCAAAACAACCACTGACAACCATAGAAGAACACCTACTCCGAAAGGGATTAAACTACAAAATAAGCGATGCCTCGAAACTAGAATTCTTCGCAGCACTAGAGTCATCACTCGAAACTTCCGGAATAAGTGAGGAAACGCAACAAGAAATTAGACAAACTATAGTACCACTAACTCAACGGATGAAGGGCAACAACCAAATGACTTCACAAGAACAAACAGCTTTGAAGAAACTCAGAACTAGAAAAGATATTGTCATCGTTCCAGCGGACAAAGGGCGCACCACAATGATCATAGACAAAGAAGAATACATCAAGAAAGCCGAGAAACTACTCGAGGACAAAAGCATATGCAAACCGATGAACATAAATCCAGTCAAAAAGCTAGACAATCGTATTTCAAAGACTTTAAACAAGCTCGTCAGAGCAGGAGAAATAACAAAGCAGGATCAATGGAGAATGAAATCCAATGGACCAGTACTTCCTCGATTCTACAGCAGGCCGAAGATACACAAACCAAACATCCCACTACGTCCAATTGTAGCACTACCGGGAACACCAGCGTACAATTTTTCAAGAGAAACCTCACGAATACTGTAACATTTAGTGGATTGGTCGAACCATTCCATCAAATTCGCCACACAATTTTTTGATCAGATTAAGAACATTCAAATCAACGACGAGGAGCTAATGATATCTTTCGATGTAATGGCGTTATTCACTTCAATGGAACCAAGCTTAGCAAAAGGAACTCTATCCTTGCTTCTAACCAACGATGAAAATCTTGCAAAAAACACGAAGCTTCAAAGTCAAAGTCTACTAGAACTCATAGATTTATGCCTAACAACATATTTCCAATTGAACAATAAAATCTACGAACAAACAAAAGGGACACCGATGGGATCATCAATATCAGAACTTGTTGCAGAAGCAGTAATGCAGAGACTAGAAACCGCGATCATACCAGTGATCAAGCCAAAAATTTGGGTTCGTTATGTAGACGACATATTTGTCGTCGAAAAGGATGAACTAGGAAACACCTACAGGCTGATCAACAATCTCTTCGATGACATCAAGTTCACCATGGAAGAAGAGTTGATATATTAATCACCAGAACGGACACAGGTAAACTGGAGACTCAATAATACAGGAAGCCGACCCACCCTGATCAAATTCTCAACTACAATAGCAACAACGCAAGAGCTCACAAAATCAACTGTATACAAACTTTGTTCATGAGCAAAGTGGAAGAAAAATGGTACGCCTTTCACCTTTTACGTTAAGTAACAATCAAAAAAATTATTTTAGAATACACTTATATCAATGAAGTTGGTTAAATTCTTGAAAATTCAGCTATGTCTTGTGTACTACTTTTTCAACCATCTGTTGTTCAAACTACTTCCATCTGTTACGTTTTTTTTCTAGACTGAAAATTTTTAGAAAATATATAGTACTTTAAAAGGTTTACTACTTACATAAATAATGAGGAACAGTTTAGATATTCAAACATTTTGGACTGATATTTCCCAATGGATACGTTTCTACTCTGATATAGACTTATGGGAAGTTTAAAACACCTTGTTTATCGACAAACAGGTGACGAAGTGAAAACTAAGCACCTAAATATTTTTAATTCATTTACTAATTATCAGACAAAAATATCTATAGAAGACCAATTTTTCAATGATTTTGCATGAATATCTATTTTTATTTGTAAGTTTATTTTTAGTATTTCTTACTGTTCTGTAGATCAACACCGATTAATTCAATCAACATCAGTCTTGACTTGCTGTGATTCTTTTTCTCCAAAGGATATTAACGTAACAAAAGTCAACAAATACAACTCATATATATGGAAATTTATATCATCATGTGATAGTTTTGAAATGAACATGATTAGGAAAAAAAGGTTCTCCGGTGCTCATAATTAAGCTTCCATTCGAATTATTTGAGAAACCGCAGATTTGGACTTCACAGATGACCTAGCCCTCCTATCTCATACGCACGAACAAGTACAGACGAAGACAGCAAATGTAGCAGCAGCCTCTGCATCAATAGGCAAGATTCTCAAATACAACACGGAGAACACCAACCCAGTCACACTTGATGGAGAAACTCTGGAAGAGGTGAAAACATTCACGTACTTGGGAAGCATCATTGATAAACAAGGAGGATCGGATGCAGATGTAAAGGTGAGGATTGACAAAGCAAGGGCAGCATTTCTACAATCGAAGAACATATGGAACTCATAACAACTGTCAACTAACTTCAAAGTGAGAATCTTCAATACGAACGTCAAGTCAGTCCGACTGTACGGAGCTGAAACATGGAGAACTACTACATCCATCGCCAAGAAGGTACAAGTATTTATAAGTAGTTGTCTACGCAAAATACTCAACATCCACTGGCCGCATACTATCAGTAATAGCGTTTTATGGGAGTCGACAAACCAGCTTCTAGCTGAATATGAAACTAGGAAAAGACGTTGGAAGTGGATCGGACATACATTGAGGAAATCACCAAACTGAATCACGAGTAAGTCCTAACTTGTAACCTGGAAGGGAAGCGGAAAAGCGGAAGGCCAAAGAACACATTTGACCGGGAAATTGGAACAGATATGAAAAGGATGAATGTGAACTGGAAAGAACAGGAAAGAATTGCCCAGGACAGAGTTGGATGGAGAATGCTGGTGGGCGGCCTATGCTCCTCCACGAGAGGGAACAGGCGTAAGTACGTCAGCAAGTAAGTAAGATATTTAACTAAAATGATATATCAAGTTGTTCATAACTAAACATCACTGAAATTAGACAACGGGTCAAGATAAATTACAAATTAATGAAGAAAGAAGTCAAATATTGAAAGTTGATTTAATAGACTTATATGATAAAAAAATTATATTAGAATATACCCTCTATTAACTCCATTTTGTTACTATGTATCAATGTTCGGAGAACGTTTACATAAAAACGAGATATCTTTTTGAAAAATCTTGATTTTCATCTATGCCTTGGACATAAACTAAGTAAATATAATTGTTGTAAGACAATGATATTAGTTGTTGTCGAAAAATACATTTTCAAGTGTACATCTAGACTCAGTATATTGTTAATCTACCTTCAATAGGAGACAAATATTTCAAAAGATTGTAGCGCTTACAAATGAGTGACTTTAGATTTATTCCTTGATTTGTTAAATGTTTTCAAGTATTGTGAGTAAATGAAAATTTACTTCATTTTAAAAATATTTTCAATAATAATTACCGGGGCACCTATAAATAACGTTATTTAATATCTTTCAAATGCTTTCCGCTGTATGGGGCGGAAACTTGGAGAACTACAAATGCCATCATCCAGAAGACACAGGTGTTTATTAACAGTTGTCTACGCAAGATACTTCGAATCTGTTGGCCAGACACTATCAGCAACAACCTACTGTGGGAGACAACAAACCGGATTCCATCCAGAGGAGGAAGAAATCAGGAAGAAGAGCTGGAAGTGGATAGGAAACACATTGAGAAAAGCACTCAACTGAGTCGCAAGGCAAGCCCTCACATGGAATCCTGAAGGTCAAAGGAGAAGAGGAAGACCGAAGAACACATTACGCCGACAAATGGAGGCAGATATGAGAAGAATGATCAAACGATGGATAGAAGTATAAAGGAAGGCCCATGACAGAGTGGGTTGGACAATGCTGATGGACGGCCTATGCTCCATTGGGGTTAACAGGCGTAAGTAAGTAAATGCTTTCTGTCGTCGAAACTCTGATGTATTCAATTAAACTGAACAATTGTCGAATTTCATAGACCTTTTCGAAATTAATCATTATTGTTATGTACGTTGAATGTAAAATGTAAATTAAACAATCATTTCACTGTGAACAGAACACGTATTATTCATCATCAAAAAGAATACTCAAGTAACACTACAATTCAAAGTTGTAGTTATTTAGGTCATAAAGCGAATATTATTTGTAGTATTTTTTTATACGTTTAAATAACTATCAACGTTTTCAAGAAACTTAGGTGATTTTACTATTAAGCAGTTGCCATTAAAAATGAAAGTATGAATTGAAATTTCTTGCTTAACCATATGAAATATTTCTTCCTAACATTCCTTCTTCTTATGTTCATTTTTTGTGGGTACACTTTTTAGTAATACATGGTGCATTATTTACACCGTTGACAAATCCTTCATCATATTCTTAGATATCTGTCTTCATCGTTAACAAAAAAACAACCGAAAACTCTGAAAAACGATGTCTTCACATTCATGGTTGATATCAATTATCATGTCGATGTAAATAAAACTTTTAAGTTCCAGTTTTATAATATACTACAAAGATTTTATATCAGAAGGGGTTTTTACGGATATTATAGTAATTTTAATAGTTGAGATCATGAATCAATTGAAGCTAAACCACCATGGAAAACCTTGAAGCACTGGACGCCAGTTTAGTCCTACTGTGTGACTCTTCAGCAATGCACGTCCACGGTCCCGCCTCGCGAGATTCGAACCCAAGACCTGTCGGTTTCGTAGGCGAACGTTTAACCTCTAGACCACTGAGTCCTGCAATAGGGCGAAACGGCCATCCAGTGCTTCCAGGTTTACCTTGGTGGTCTAGATTCAACTGACTCGTGATCTCAACAATTAAAATTAATATTTTATATTTGAAAAAATCTACAATTTTTTATACGGGAAATAATATACAGATTCACATAACAAACATATTGATTGTTTAAAGATCCCCCATCATATTAAAAGACTAAAAATATTTGAACGAAGAATATTCTTTTCGATAAATTCTCTTCAGGTTCTACAATTATATATCCAAATTAATAATTCGAAAAAATGGTCAGGTCAAAGGCAAAGTACATCGTTTAAAGCATGTAAATTTAGGATTGTCAAACCAAATAGAATAAAATTGTTAATGTTGATATGACTCATATAGAATGTTAACTTGAATCTGTTAAGTCAAAATTTAAGATCTTTGATCAGAATAAATGTCTGTCAGATAGGGTGAGAGATATGATAATGCAATTGCAATTCGACTGAGTGGAAGACTAAATTGTGTGAAAAATTAGTAAGACGTAATAAGGAGGGATCAATGCAAAGTGAATAAATCATGTATAGGGGAGATTAATAATGATATTTAACCAATAATAATAATACAAAGATATAAGAACTTAAGGATTTACTACAAATTCATTCTCTGATATTTTACAAATATATATTATTCCTATTTAAATAATACAAAGATTTGTGAAAAAAGATAAGAGAGACAATTACATTTGATTACGAAATGTTGTAAGTACATAGTCAAATTAGGTCATCCAATAGCTAAGATTACTGTTGATTAATTGGCCTTGTGGTTGGCCAAGGGAAGAGCAGGGTTTGGAGATATTTCTTCTGAACGCATAGCTCAGGTTTCTTCATCCTGATGGCTACTGCCTCAGCTGTTTGAAGGACTTTAAGCCTGACAAGTTTTGGCAAAATTTACTGACCCTAAAAATAATTGAAAAGGATTGGTTTATACTGACATTATGACCAGTTTGTATTAAATGGGCCAATATCAAGCTGTAGAATCTGAAGAGAATTTATCGAAAAGAATATTCTTCGTTCAAATATTAGTCTTTTAATATTAATTGTTACTTTTTTTTATAGTGGATGTCTGTATATTCAAAACGTCCGCTAATCTTAATGTAAACTTAAAAAAAGACAAACTACTATTTTTAGAAATCTAATTTGGTATTTATAAAAAGTAGAATGATTTAATGTAAAATAGAAATAATGAATATAATTTATTTTTCCCAAGTCATTATTTTAATGGCTCAATGAAAACTTCTATAGTCTTATGTTTACTGTCTCTAGGATATCAAGTAATGATATTTGAAGGTTGTTTTCTTGGTTCCATATCAATTATAAACTTTCCATGACTTATGATGATAAAGTTACCAAATTGAATTGAATAATTATCGGGTTAAACTAATTAAATGAGAGAATATGATGTAATAATAAGTAAATGATTTACTGTTGATAAACTTTTTCTCTTACAATATAACACATTTGTGTGGTAATAAAATTTTATTACAAGATATATCACATTGATAACTTTTAGTTTTGCCTTTCTGAAGTATTGACTTACTTGGATACCTGAACTACTTGTTTCTGACCCCTGGATATTTCAACAAGTTATTTTTTAGATTGTTTGTTTTAACACATTATTATGCTTATTGGTGTCATAACCTATTCAGGTGCGTTTGTGAAAAGCTTGTGACATTTCGCTGTACAAGTGTAGTGCCGTGCTTCACCTGGATAACCGTTATAATACAAATCTTAACGGTGCATAAAATCAGAAGGCAACGAGAAGTGGGCAGCTACAGTTTATTGTCAAATAACGCAGGCCAGAAAGTTATAAGCATATGAGCAAATATCAACGAGCGAAACAAAAATGACACGTATTGGAGATGGTGAGTAAGCCAACTCGCTTTAATCAAGCGGTAATCAATATTTGTAGTCAGGCAGGAATAAGTTACAGACATGTGATGAATAAGATAAAAAGTGTACACACACATGCTCATATAGAAAAAAGTCAGGGTTGATAAGTGAATTTATAACATGGTCAAAACATGACCCAAGATGGAAAAGTAAAATGACTTGTCCAGAGCCTAGAATGAGGTATATGGGCTTAATATATCAACCAACACTACACAAGTTACAAAAGAGCTGTCAGAGATATCATGATTGCTGTTAATATGCATGGAAAAGATAATACATTATTCATATGTCGATCCCTAGACTACAAGCATCTAACTGGCGATCACTCAATATTTATCGTCAGGATCGATCAAGGAATAAGAAGAGGAAACCTGTTGAAATAATTTGTGCTGAGAATTCTCCATGTACCAAAAACATAATGTTGAATAAAGCTACTAATAATAAAAAAACAGATTTTTTATCTCTCACTAGTCACATGTACTTACTTACGCCTGTTAACCCCAATGGAGCATAGGCCGTCCATCAGCATTGTCCAACCCACTCTGTCATGGGCCTTCCTTTATACTTCTATCCATCGTTTGATCATTCTTCTCATATCTGCCTCCATTTGTCGGCGTAATGTGTTCTTCGGTCTTCCTCTTCTCCTTTGACCTTCAGGATTCCATGTGAGGGCTTGCCTTGCGACTCAGTTGAGTGCTTTTCTCAATGTGTTTCCTATCCACTTCCAGCTCTTCTTCCTGATTTCTTCCTCCTCTGGATGGAATCCGGTTTTGTTGTCTCCCACAGTAGGTTGTTGCTGATAGTGTCTGGCCAACAGATTCGAAGTATCTTGCGTAGAC
>NC_031497.1:20332216-20344608 GCF_000237925.1 Schistosoma mansoni
TGGATATTTAGTATTTCTTTGTTTGAAAGCGTGAGTAAATTAAAGCTAGACACACGCTTTCACCCATGAAAATATTGAATATTAATTTAATAAATGTTTAATTATGCTGAAGAATCATATTTACTGTTATATTCTTTTTGTTCGATAGGATCAACCCTGAAATATTAGACTATTCTTACAAATCTATTAGACTCCGATCGGCTCAAATGATCACTCTTGTCCTGTTTTTATTTGGTAAAAAGAAAGTACTTGTATGTAGTAAACGAGAATTCAGGTGGGGTAAACCGATTTATTGTTTATTACAAAATTACACAGTGTTTTCGTAATATATGATAACCATACATTAAATACATTATCTTCACATCTTCCTTCAGTTGTCCTTTACATGCTTCATGCTGCTTTCAATTCTGTTGTTGTTTACAATCGCTCTCTGTTTCTATTCGTATTTTTTTAAAAATTGAATCTTCTCAATCTTATGCTGCCATTCATTTCACTTTGGATTGGTGTTACATGTTACTTATATCTGTCAACATATATAGCAAATATCACACATGTACCGCTTTGAATAAATCTATCTTTGTAAAAGTTAAGCATTCATATATGGATGAAGGAGAAATATCTCTTTTTTAACCAAATATTTATCTTTCTAATTATGCATTACCTACGAAAACGCTTCATAAACTCAATGAATAAATATAATTTACTGTCATGTTACTAACTGAATATGGTTTCCTGAGTACTCTTTTTTTCCATATTTGATGATACACAAGGATATAATCACATTTTAAGCAAATGTAACATCAATTTTTACCAAATTAAAGAGTTTAACAAATTTTCCCACAGTATATACTAATATAAAAAATTTAGAAAATTGTTATAACGTGTGAGTACTTGTCAGTCTTGCTATATGCCTAGCCCAACCAGTTAAGTCCAGAACATCAATAACAGCCTCTGCAATATGAATCATTATTCTCAAACATACTGGGTTTATATACCAATCAAACAGATCACATCGTACCATAAAATAGAAAATAACATTTGTACAAGGTTTAGCCAAATGTGGCTGTGAATAAGGGGAACAGTAATTAATAGACTGATGATAACTCAAGAATCGTATAATAATAGTTCAAAGGTCAAAATAAAGCTAATGATAAGAGGAACACGAAAATGAATAGTTCGGTTACTTAACAATTATACAATAGGAAATATACATATCTCATTGGTCCATAAATAGTCCTCGAAGTTACCATTCATAATTCACCAGGGGATATAACAAAAATCAATTCATATTGTTGATCAAATACTTGCTTCTGCTTGGCGTCTTTGTAGTTAGATCGTTTTTTACTGCATGGGGTTACTGATACCATGCCCAATCCTTCTTTACCCGGGATTGAGACCGGCAGTAACCCTAGAAGAGCTACAGGCGTTATCGCTGATCAAATGTGTGACCGGAAATAACGAATTATCGGTATCTGCAGTTAACATTTCTATTACAACATCTGTGATATTAGTTATCAAAATGTTCACAGTTCTTGTACATTTTAGCTTTGTATTCGCACTGATGGAATGTCAGAAACACATTAGGAAAAATATGTTTGTTAACACAATTGATAATAGAATTTTACGGTGTTTAATTAACTGGATCACTATAAAACATTTAACTACAATAATGTTATTAATACTTCTAACTAAATAAACTACCAACAAAATTGTTTCTTCTATAGCTTTCAAAATATTCACATCAGTGTACTTGTAACAAATGAGGTTAATGTAAAGTCTTATAATCTCAAACATCTGTCCTATTTATCTCTTTGCAATGAACTATCTAACACAAAAATAAATCAAACAATGTTATAGCTCATGTAGTTGGTTCCCT
This sequence comes from Schistosoma mansoni, assembly GCF_000237925.1. Taxonomy (NCBI): domain Eukaryota; kingdom Metazoa; phylum Platyhelminthes; class Trematoda; order Strigeidida; family Schistosomatidae; genus Schistosoma; species Schistosoma mansoni. The sequence continues at coordinate 20,334,093 of NC_031497.1, forward strand.
TTATGAATTTAAAGAAAGGCAGAGCAAATATTGATGCAGAATAGTATGAATTCATTATATTTCGTGGTTTCTCATCAGCTGCTTACAACCAAATATGTATTAGAGTTTTAGCATTGATGCAATAAATAGTATCGAACAATGGACATAATTGAATGTAAAGGATTAGAATAACAAAAGGTCATCAATGTTATAGCTCTCAGACCTGTAGTCAGTCAATCAGTCAGTCAGCTACAACGTAGGACCAGGCACACTTATGCATCGGTCTAAGTTGCTATACCTCGTTAGCACAACAAAATGAACGCCCAATTCATAGAAGTGGTTGATTTAAAGGTGGTAATATATAAAAAGAAGGTTGTATATAAGAACATAGTACAGGAAGGAAGACAGATATGAAGCGATTTTAATCTCAAGGTTTAAGGGAAGATAAAGAGTGTATAAACCTGCGCCATTGTGATCGATTCTGAGCCATGTCACACAGAGTCTCTAACCATTGGTTACAGTAGTCACGCGGACCCCAACCAAGTAGTCTGCATCTACCAACATGGCTCAGACTAGATGTTAGTGACTTCAAGCTCCGATGCTACGTTTTGGTTTGACCGCCCTTAACTCTCTTCCAACCATCCCAATACTAGTCAGCATAGCGCGTCGTAAGATCTGTAACCATAGAATTGCTCAGTCAACAGAATTCGTTCATGTCTAAAGATTAAACAAACATAAAATTGAATAACACTCTATTATCAAGCAGTATTAAAATACCTACCTAATCAAACTATGATTTCCTTATTTGCTATTTGATAAATTTACAATAAACAGTTATTTAATACAAGTATTGCTTATCAACTAAACAGGAGAATCTTATTAGAAAAAGTTTTAGTTAAACAGTGATATTAGTTTAAATAAGAAACTATTCATAATTGTTAATCTAACTTAGTAAATTCATAATGATTATGATTTTAGTAATAAACAAACCTTATCCAAATAAAAGCTATAAGACTGATAAGGTGAATTTAGAAATGTAAACATAAATTTTTTAATGTAAATATTGCTAAATGAAAATCATCGTTTATTAATAATAGTGTAAATAAATCACTGATTACGGTTATGTAATAGTACATGATAGGGGGTTGTTATTTGGTAATAAATAGATAGAGTCAAATAGACATAGTGTAAGGATGGTTCATTGGCAAACTCTAGGAAGCCTCAAGAAGCCCAGAAAGGGCCGAAGACATTCCGTCCAATCACCACTAGGGGAACATTCTAGAATAGCGACGTTTAGCTTCCCTATTGGATGGATAAGAATGCCCCCCTATGTGCCTATTGGCTGTCCGGAATGATTTACTTTCAGCCAAAAAACTATAAATACATGAGATTTTTGTTTTATATTATGATACTGCTTTGGGGAATGAAATTCTTACTTACTTGTCTTCTATCTTCTCTCTTGCGACATTGCGGGTTCGATTGTTCAAGTAGTCTAGTAGTATGCGGTATAGCAAGAATCAAAGCTCTAGATATAACACATAGTCTATTTGCCAGTGTGACAAGTATTTAATAATCATAGGTAATGAGATCAGAATATTGAAAAGAACGGTTAAGATGATCATGAAGATATTGATATCATACTTATTATCAATAGTTAGATTACTTGTTGATATTACAAAATATTCGAATTAGATTTTGATTCTAACAGTTTCCTCTTTCTGAATTTTGTAATAATGAAAAACAGGAAGATATTGAATTCTTGATAACGGACAAAGGCATTTTAAAGAAAGCAACAACGTAAATTTAACGTTTATTCCTTCTGTAAATTCACAACTGTTTGGACTGATATGTTGAAACAATATATTGTTAAAGGTTTGTAGTGACTTTGCTTTGTTAATCAATCACCTTTGTAACCGTTATTATTTAAATTCCAACGGTGTTTGCTTTTAGAAGGCAATAAGGGGCAATAAGGGCAATAAGCACAGATCACAAAGCTATAAACACATTAAGCGAATTTGAAGCAGAGAGGCTAATCTGTGTATCCGAGCAAATACAGAGGCAAATTTGTGGTCAAATCGAACCAAAGCGTGAAGAGGCAAGGCAAAGGTTAGTAAAGGATTCGAGCACATACATACATGTGGAAGAGAATGATTCATCGAGAAACGTTTAAGCTACTAACATTTTCACTAGAGTTTGTCATGTGATCAAGTGTACACGCTTATGCAAATATTATAGTGATCATAATACTACAAAGAAATATGCGAATTGTTATTGTTCGAATAACATTGTCTGTTAAGTAAGTTAATAAAAGGGCTTAAACAAAATTAACCATAATCGAAATTGATTGTAGGAGAGTTGCTAGAGTTTTTCTGTGACAATAATGAAATTAACGCGCATACACATTGTAGTCCTGTGTTCGAACGATTTTACACATAATTATAATATAACATTGTATTTGATGTGGATGTCGGTCAGCCAATTATTCAAAACGTATCATTGCTTGAGTAAGAAATGTCAATTACTTATTGAATCGATATACAGTCGTCTTTGACATAGGCAGATATTTGAGAATTGAACACTAAATGTTAAAAGTCAAGTAACACATATGCACTTAAAGTATTATCATCTTGTCATTGATTCGCCACTAGAAATTGCTTAGTTAACTACTACCTTAATACAATCATTGATATGGTATTACATTTGGATCGCTTGATGTTACTCAATCATCAAAGTTTAATGAATATTATGCAAGACAAAATTGAATAACTTATTGTCCAAATACCTTTTCTTAAGGTGTATATATATTTTTGTCCTTTAGAAACTACCTTTCATAACAAAACAACTATTAATATATACAAATATAATCTACGAAATGAATTAATGTGGAACTCTAATGGAATGTTAAACTTTTTTTTTGTTACGAACACCTTAAAAAAAATGGGTAACTAAATATTCTTACAAGTCAATAATCAATAAAAAAAAAACTATTCTTAATCTCTTTGCTGTTGATGGTTACTACCTTGTTTCCATGTATTTAATTTTTACAATGAAAAAACGATTATTCATGACACAGATAATCAAATTAAGAAAATATATTTCAAAATATATATGATTTTTTTAAAATATTTGTGCATCTATTTTCTTTTTATGGAAATAGAGAAAAACAAGAGATGTACAGAGATAATATGCTGTTCAATATGTACAATTCGATTTATATACAAAGTAATATAGATATATATATAGAGAGAGAAAGAGAGAGAGGAATGACATTCATCTAGAATTTTCAATAATTTTGTAGTTCTCAAAGAACTATTCATAAATCTTCACAAGATATAACAGAAAGAGTAAATAGAAAAGTCATCATTGTTTCATAGTCAAAAAATAAAGTACATATATGTATATTTGTTGAAATATTTTCATTTCTGATTGTTGTAATGACCTGTATATAATAACTAGTACAACTAGAGATATTAGAAACATGTTCATAATTCACCTTTGTCATCTGTTTTCTTTCAATTGGTAACATATGATTATAGGCAGAATTATACTAATCTCAGTAATAAACTCTGTAATAAACAAAAAAACAAAAAGAATACATTTACATTTGGACAATTGTTCTGATGAAAGGTGGATTACATAAAAACACAATTTGATTACATATAACTACAATAAATAAATAAAACAATTTTTCCGGGTTGATTTTAAAGTAAACACTTTTAAACATATTGGGAAACTGGTCCGTTAAATACAAGGTGTTATATCCCGAAGAGAATTATGAATGGTAACTCTGAGGACTATTTATGGACCAACGTGATATGTATATTTCCTATTGTATAATTGCTAAGTAACTTAACTATTCGTATTCGTGTTCCTCTTATCATAAGCTTTATTTTGACCTATGAACTATTATTAAACGATTTACCATTCTTGAGTTATTCCTAGTCCATTAATTACTGTTCCCCCTATTCACAGCCACATTTGGCCAAATCTTGTACAAATATTATTTTCTATTTTATGGTACAATGTGGTCTGTTTGTTTGGTATATAAACCCAGTATGTTTGAGAATAATGATTCATATTGCAGAGGCTGTTATTGATGTTCTGGACTTAGCTGACTGGGCTAGGCAGATAGCAGGGGCGATATGCACTTTAGACTACTCGTACAGTTTTCATGTGTCACTGTCCCAATCGATAATTCGCTGCTCTCTGATTGGCGGTTTTAACACGTCATACATTAATTGGTCTTCCACTCGGCTGCAAGATATAACACAAAGTATTCATCATTTTTGCTGTCTTCATATAACACTAACTATATAATAGTTCTAAAAATATTCTACTTAGAAAACATCAGTTAAAAGAGGTGAATTTTCATAAAATTTTACGCAGTAACATAATTGATTGATGAGTATATGGTAAATTAACGGTGCAACAATTGTCAATGGTGGTCAAGCTTTAATTGATTCATCATCTCAACTATTGAAATTACTATAATATCCACAAAACCCCTTCTGATATTATTCAACATATGCTCACAAGTGACTGACTTCAAGAGGTATTTCATGGAGTTCTAATGAGACGCAGTGACCAGTGGAGTTCAACCAGGTCAGTTGTGAGATAGTAACTCACTGAAGATATTCGTGGATGTGTCGCTCAAGTTTGTGGATTAGTTGAAGTCAGACATTAACACTGTGTGCCGGCCGGATCAGTGGTCTAGAGGTTAAGCGTTCGCACGCGAAATTGATAGGTCCTGGGCTCAAATCGCGCGAGTCGGGATCGTGGATGCGTACAGCTGAGGGGCCCCACAGTAGAACAAAACGGCCGTCCAGTGCTTTCAGACTTTTCATGGTGGTCTAGGTTCAATTGACTCATGATGTCAACTATTAAAATTACTATATTATCCACAAAACCCCTTCTGAATGTCAACAAATTATTTAATAACTGGGTAACAGGAATTTAGATTAATATATTTTTTTCTTCATCCTTGTTACCAATATTTTTGTATGTTTGAATTTTATCTTCTGATTGTGTAGTAATACTGTAGAGTTTTAAGTAGATACATTATATCTTAAGCCTTTAGGACCGAATAATCATAACCCATTTAAATTGTTTTAAAAGTGATAAACAAGATTAATATTAAAATCTTACATCCATACACATAATGAAAAAAACTTATACTTTATATATTAATGTTAATTGTTCTTTATTTTATATCATATTTCTTTCTTATCACAACATAGACTCAGATATTGAGTCTTCTATTATGTAATTGATGTAGTTTTCCAAAATAACGAAATGTTAAAATATGTCTATTTTATTTTAATTAAACACATAAACATTGGTACAAAAGACACCAGATATATGTGCGCCATATAAATCTCATTTGATCTGTGTGAGGGCTGTGATTCTGCCTGGGTGCTCGAACCGAAACAGGTGGTTTTCTCAGAGGGCCACACCCCGAGCCTTTGATCTAAAGGCCTGATCCACAAGGCAGTGGAGCATCGTAAGCGGATGCAGTCCCATGGTAGCTGTTGACCATTCATTGGTTCATACACCATTTGTTGCCTCATGATACTGGAGCCCATGTGCACCGTTGGTTTGGAATCAGGGTTTTCCAACTCCCCTAGGTGGACTTTCCATGTCCACCAACCAGGTTAAAGCGCCGGACATTCGCTTCTCGTCCTCTCAATTTCGTAAACAACACCCCTGCCACGAGAAAGTAGTGAGTAGGACGTCCCTGGCAGAGGCTATATACTCATGGCCATGTGAGAGCATTTCTAGAGGGAGAGAGGACTCTCCCCACTCTCATCCGTACCAGGGCATTTGGGGGATTAAATATGTCTAACTTCAAGTTGAACAGATATAATTTGTTCATAAAACAGATCAGGATTCTACATGATGAAATTTTTATTTGAATGGACTTAGTTTACTGGAGAATTGATCATTACTTTTCACAATACAAAAAACTCCCTTTATATATTTGAATTAATTTAGTAAATAAGGTTTTATATGATTCAACTACGTGTTTTTCTATCAGAAAATCATGTGAGCTTTTGATCAAACTGTAATACGAAAGATGTAGTGCGGGATTGAGGCACTATAGGTTAAGTTCCATTGTTTAGGTTAGACTTGATAATTTTGAAATAAATTGAGTACTGTGTAGATTGTTAATAACAAAATAGTGGTATTCACTTGGTATGGTTTGTTTGAATCTTATTGGTTTTTTAGGACTACAATTGTTTGCACAAACAAGTGGCTATCAGGACTCAATAGCTAAGTGGATAACGTGATGGCGTTTGAAGCGAACGGTACATGGTTCGAGTCCCAGAGTGAATATCAACTCTGAGATGCAGGTACATCCAGCTAACGAGTCCCAAATAGGACGAAACGCGCGTCCTGGATTCAACTGCTATCCACTGTCCATCTTTGCTTAAAATAGTGGTATGTGTGTGATATTTCAGTGAATAGAACTTAGAATTTCTAATGTTCTATGACAATGTAATGTGCTTCTTCAGAGAAAATAAATAACCGTCTTTTATTATTGTAGATTCAAGGGATGATTAATAAATGCTCATTGTTCATTATTCTTTATACTTATGATTTGAAAATAGTTAAATATCGTATCCAAGTTTCTATATGATTCGATGGAACTTTAAAAAAACTGATTTTAAATTTTTTTTTTACTAACTCCAAATATAGTTCACTTACTAAACTTTGAACAATTAACCGGTTTATTTTGAATGATTCCAGTTTGACCAGTTATCGGTAAATATTTTTCTTCTTCTTCATAAGCAGTCTTTTGACTTTGATCTTGCCGTTCAAAACTATAAAACAATCTAAAACCTAATTCATCTGGTCTAGATATTTGGTCACTTTTAAATCTTAATGTCATTAAATTCTTTGAAGAAATAAAATATTCAGGTTTAAAAGTTGTATACGTTTTCTGTTGATTACTGAATACAATTTTATTTTCACAATATTCTATAATTAATGGATCTTCAATATGCATTCCATCGAATAATTGGATACGATCTCCCAATGATTTATTTTCATTTTCACAGCTATAAGATCAATATAAAAGTGTATAGGGCAAATAGGTAACATGATAAGCTGAAATATAGCTGGACTTTCAAAATACAAAAAATAGCTTTATGGAAGATGACATTTATACTTGTGTTATCTACAAATCACATAGAGAATCAATACAATGCAGTTTACATTTAGTTACTTTCTGAAACTAAGTTTAGAGAATCAGATCCATTCGTTTAGTAATTTATTTATTTATTTATTTATTTATTTAAACACATAAATATTGGTACAACGAAGCACCAGATACATATGCTCCACAGAAAAAGTTCATTTCATTTGTGAGAGGGCTGTGATACTGCCCAGGTGCCCAAACTGAAGCAGGTGGTCTTCTTAGGGGACCACACCCGGAGCCTTCGACCTAAAGGTCTGATCTACAAGACAGTGGAGCATCGAAAGGAGATGCAGTCACATGGTAGCCGGTGACCAACAATTGATTCGTACGCCATTTGTTTCTTCAGGATACTGGAGCGCATGTGCACATTGGTCGGGAATCAGGGTTTTCCAACTCTCCTGGGTGGACTTTCCGTGTCCATCAACCCAGTTAGAGCACAGGACATTCGCTTTTCGTCCTCTCAATTTCGTAAACAACAGTAATGCCACTAGAAGGCAGTGAATAGGACTTCGCTGGATGAGGCTATATACGCGTGACCATGTGAGAGCATTTGGAGAGGGAGAGCGGACTCTCCTCACTCTCTGCCGTACCAGGGCATTTGGGGGCCGTTTAGTAAAAATTGTAGTGGGGTATCTACAAAATAGTAAACAGTACTAATCATCATACTTAACATACGCCGGTTCAAAATTGAAGAGAAAATGTTGATATACACATACATAAATTTGAAATTTGATATTTCATTCATACAACAAAAGATATTCCAATGGAACTTATTACCTACGATAAAACTACCGAATTCAACTACCTGCAGCATTATGATATTTCTTGTTTATGTAGTATGCAACTATTGTTAAGAGTACTGATACGTTTATTAATGTAATCATAAAACCACCGTATAACATTATCACACCCCAGTATTTTCAAAAATTTCACTCACGTAGCTGAATATAACGCATCTATCGGTATGGGACTATGGAGACTGTTGAGTTTTAACTGAGATCATGAACCAACTGATGTTAAACTACCATTGAAAGCCTGGGAACGATTGACGGCCGTTTCGTCCAGACAAGAGACTCATCAGCGGTGAGAATCCAGCACACGGGATTCGAACCCAGGACCTTCATTCGCGTGTGCAAACATCTAAACTCTAGACCACTGAGCCGGCATCCATTGATGTTTATGTTTAACTTGAGGTTTTCAGTGGTGGTCTTACATTGGTCGTTTCATGATGTCATTTAAAACTCAACAATATCCACATCCATATACTAATACTTATCTTATGCTCACTAGTGACTAGCTTTGAGAGGTTATTATCGCTAGAAGCTGTAACCAATGTAGTTCAGTTGTGTCGGGAGTGAAGCAGTTAGCCACAGAAGACGATGGAAGATAGTCGCATAATCTCGTGGATTGGTTGAAGTTAGACATTAATACCATTGGGATCGTAAATGCGCAATTCTGAGGTGTCTCATATTAGGAAGAAGAGACCATCCAGTGCTTCCAGGTTTTTAACGGTGATCTAACATTGAACGGTTCATCATTTGACTTATAATATGATTACTAAGTGACAACTGATAAGACTAAATAAGTCTTTAGTTTATTATAACAATGAAAATATCTCAATGAATAATAAAGTATTTTTTCAAATACTAATAATCTGTCGAATCTATTGTATAAAGTAAATATACTAACACTTGGGTTATATTCTATTCGGTCTAGGAAACAATTAAATACCATAAAATTGTTGAAAAACATAAATCAAATATTGATTTTTGTTTATCTTTTGAAGTTCATATATTTACCCAAAATATAATATTAGCCAAATGGCCGAGAGTGGAGAGGGCCTGCCCTCCCTCTTGAAATGCTCTCTCATGACCACGCATATACAGCCTCTGCCAGGGAAGTTCTACTCATAGCTTCCTCGCGCCACGGGTGTTGTTTACAAAATTGAGAGCACGGAAAGCGAATGTCCAGAGCTTTGACCGAATTGGTAGATACGGAAAGTTCACCTAGGAGAGTTGGAAAACCCTGATTCCCGACCAATGTGCACATGCGCTCCAGTATCCTGAAGAAACAAATGGCGTACGAATCAATTGTTGGTCACCGGCTACCATGTGACTGCATCTCCTTTCGATGCTCCACTGTCTTGTAGATCAGACCTTTAGGTCGAAGGCTCCGGGTGTGGTCCCCTAAGAAGACCACCTGCTTCAGTTTGGGCACCTGGGCAGTATCACAGCCCTCTCACAAATGAAGTGAACTTTTTCTGTGGAGCATATGTATCTGGTGCCTTTTGTACCAATATTTATGTATTCAAATAAAATTAAAATAAACATTATTCTCAAACTTGTTTCTCGATCCCTTTACTACCAGTTTTCATAATGAATGATAGCTAAGGTGTTGTAATTGGGTAATGCTATACATTAACTATGCAACTGTTAACTGAAATCCTTTACATGATGAAATTTCGTGTTGGAGAATGCGTCCAACATCTCGTATTATTTTAATCATTGTATTTTATTGAAATATTATATAAAAAGTTACTCAGATTTAACAACAGAATTAATCCAATAAATTCTGTATGAAGTTTAGTCATAGGAGACAACATATTTACCATTCTTTGTTCCATCTAACAGTTACAAAACCATCCCTCTTTAGAAAGATGATTTAGTGCGCATATAAAGAATAATGAATTAACGTCGTTAACAGTGTAATTTGCAATTAAGAGTTTGTTGAGTGAAATTATACACTTGCTTAATAACCATGAATTAATCAATTCATCTTGACTCTTATTTGTATTCAATGGAGTTCATATGTTACATGATAGTATATTGTTTGTTCATAACAACACTGTTTTTTTTATCTAACCCGTATGATGATGATGCCCAGGCACGTGAAAGTTTCCACATCTTCCAGAGCTTCGCCATGAAGTGTGATTGGGTTAGGTGGATAGGACATACATTGCGGATGTCATCAAACTGTATCACGAGGCAAGAGATAACTTGGAATCGTGAAGGGGAAGGAAAAAGAGGGAGACCAAACAACACACTGGTACGAGAACTAGAATAAGATCAAAAGAATGAATAGCAACTGGAAAGAGCTGGAGAGGATTGCCCAGAACAAAGTTGGATGGAGAATGCTGGTGAGCATCCTATGCTCTTTCATGGGAGGTATCAGGCGTAAGAAAGTTAGTACGTACGACGAAAAAATAATAATTCGGCAGTGAATCAGTTTCAACATACAAAAACGTTCTAAATAAACGTTCAAAATTCATACCAATGATTATATACTTACCTGTTGGAATTACCAAGTTCCAGAAATAAAAATTTAACTAAAATTATCTCT